>NC_073239.2:3646363-3949393 GCF_029281585.2 Gorilla gorilla gorilla | reverse complement strand
GAAACTTCCATGTTCATACTGATAGAGGTGCTGATATTTCCATGTTTATACAGGTAGCGGTGTAGATATTTCCATGTTTATACAGATAGCGGTGTAGATATTTCCATGTTTATACACATAGCGGTGTAGATATTTCCATGTTTTTACAGATAGCGGTGTAGATATTTCCATGTTTATGCAGATAGTTGTGTAGATATCTCCATCTTAATACAGATGGCGGTGTAGATATTTAAATGTTCATACAGATGGCTGTGTAGACATATCCATGTTCATACAGATGGCGGTGAAGATATTTCCATGTTCATACAGATAGCGGTGTAGATATTTCCACGTTCATACAGATAGCGGTGAAGATATTTCCATGTTCATAGAGATGGCAGTGTAGATATTTCCATGTTCATACAGATAGCGGGGCTGATATTTCCATGTTTATACAGGTAGCAGTGTAGATATTTCCATGTTTATACAGAAAGCGGCATAGATATTTCCATGTTTATACAGATAGCAGTGTAGATATTTCCAAGTTTATACAGATAACGGTGTAGATATCTCCATCTTAATACAGATGGCGGTGTAGATATTGATATGTTCATACAGATGTCGGTGCAGATATTTCCATGTTCATACAGATGGCGGTGTAGATATTTCCATGTTTATAGAGATAGCAGTGAAGTTATTTCCATGTGTAAAGAGATAGCTTTGTAGATATTTCCATGTATATGCAGATAGCTGTGTAGATATTTCCATTTTCATGCAGATAGCGGTGAAGATGTATACATGTTTACACAGATAGCGGTGTAGATATTTCCATGTTCATACAGATAGCGGTGTAGATATTTCCATGTTCATACAGATGGCTGTGTAGATATATCTATGTTCTTAGAGATGGCGGAGAAGATATCTCCATGTTCATACAGATAGCGGTGTATATATTTCCATGTTCATACAGATAGCGGTGCAGATATTTCCATGTTCATACAGATAGCCGTGTAGATATTGCCATGTTTATACCGATAGCGGTGCTGATACTTCCATGTTTATACAGGTAGCGGTGTACATATTTCGATGTTTATACAGATAGCGGTGTAGATATTTCCATGTTCATACAGATAGCAGTGTAGATATTTCCATGTTCATAGAGATAGCGGTGTAGATATTTACATGTTCATACAGGTAGCGGTGCTGATATTTCCATGTTTATACAGGTAGCGGTGTAGACATTTCCATGTTTATACAGATAGTGGTGTAGATATTTCCATGTTTATGCAGATAGAGGTGTAGATATTTCCAAGTTTGTACAGATAGCGGTGTAGATATCTCCATCTTAATACAGATGGCGGTGTAGATATTTATATGTTCATTCAGATGGCGGTGCAGATATTTCCATGTTCATACAGATGGCAGTGTAGATATTCCCATGTTCATAAAGATAGTGGTGTAGCTATTTCTATGTTCATACAGATAGCGGTGTAGATATTTCCATGTTCAAAGAGATAGCGGTGTAGATATTTCCATGTTCATACAGATAGCTGTGCTGATATTTCCATATTTAAACAGGTAGCGGTGTAGATATTTCCATGTTTATACAGACAGTGGTGTAGATATTTCCATGTTTATACAGATAGCGGTGTAGATATTTCCAAGTTTATACAGATAGATGTGTAGATATCTCCATCTTAATACAGATGGTGGTGTAGATATTTATATGTTCATACAGATGGCGGTGCAGATATTTCCGTGTTCATATAGATGGCCGTGTAGATATTTCCATGTTTATAGAGATAGCGGTGTAGTTTTTTCCATGTGTAAAGAGATAGCTTTGTAGATATTTCCATGTGTATGCAGATAGCTGTGTAGATATTTCCATGTTTATACAGATATCGGTGTAGATATCTCCTTAATACAGATGGCGGTGTAGATATTTATATGTTCATACAGATGGCGGTGCAGATATTTCCATGTTCATAGAGATGGCGGTGTAGATATTTCTATGTTTATAGAGATAGCGGTGTAGTTATTTCCATGTGTAAAGAAATAGCTTTGTAGATATTTCCATGTATATGCAGATAGCTCTGTAGATATTTCCATTTTCATGCAGATAGCGGTGTAGATATTTCCATGTTCAAACAGATAGCGGTGTAGATATTTCCATGTTTATACAGATAGCGGTGAAGATGTATGCATGTTAACACAGATAGCAGTGAAGATATTTCAATGCTCATACAGATATCAGTGTAGATATTTCCGTGTTCATCCAGATGGCTGTGTAGATATATCCATGTTCATACAGATGGCGGTGAAGATATTTCCATGTTCATACAGATAGCGGTGTAGATATTTCCATGTTCATACAGATAGCGGTGTAGATATTTCCATGTTCATACAGACAGCGGTGCTGATATTTCCATGTTCATCCAGATGGCTGTGTAGATATATCTATGTTCATACAGATGGTGGTGAAGATATTTCCATGTTCATACAGATATCGGTGTAGATATTTCCATGTTCTTTCAGATAGCAGTGTAGGTATTTACATGTTAATACAGATAGCGGTGCTGATATTTCCATGTTTATACAGGTAGCTGTGTAGATATTTCCATGTTTATACAAATAGCGGTGTAGATATTTCCATGTTTATACAGATAGCGGTGTAGATATTTCCATGTTTATACAGATAGTGGTGTAGATATTTCCATGTTTATAGAGATAGCGGTGTAGTTATTTCCATGTGTAAAGAGATAGCTTTGTAGATATTTCCATGTATATGCAGATAGCTGTGTAGATATTTCTATTTTCATGCAGATAGTGGTGTAGATATTTCCATGTTCATACAGATAGCAGTGTAGATATTTCCATGTTCATACAGATAGCGGTGCTGATATTTCCATGTTTATACAGGTAGCGGTGTAGATATTTCCATGTTTATAGAGATAGCGGTGTAGATATTTCCATGTTTATACAGATAGCGGTGTAGATATTTCCATGTTTATACAGATAGCGGTGTAGATATCTCCATCTTAATACAGATGGCGGTGTAGATATTTATATGTTCATACAGATGGCGGTGCAGATATTTCCATGTTCATACAGATGGTGGTGTAGATATTTCCATGTTTATAGAGATAGCGGTGTAGTTATTTCCATGTGTAAAGAAATAGCTTTGTATATGTTTCCGTGTATATGCAGATAGCTGGGTAAATATTTCCATTTTCATGCAGATAGCGGTGTAGATATTTCCAGGTTCAAACAGTTAGCGGTGTAGATATTTCCATGTTCATACAGATAGCGGTGTAGATATTTCCATGTTTATACAGATAGCGGTGAAGATGTATGCATGTTTGCACAGATAGTGGTGTAGATATTTCCATGTTCATACAGATAGCGGTGTAAATATTTCCATGTTCATACAGATAGTGGTGTAGATATTTCCATGTTCATACAGATAGCGGTGTAGATATTTCCATGTTCATACAGATAGCGGTGTAGATATTTCCATGTTCATCCTGAAGGCTGTGTAGATATTTCCATGTTCATACAGATAGCGGTGCTGATATTTCCATGTTGATACAGGTAGCGGTGTAGATATTTCCATGTTCATACAGATAGTGGTGTAGATATTTCCATGTTCATACAGATAGCGGTGTAGATATTTCCATGTTCATACAGATAGCGGTGTAGCTATTTCCATGTTCATACAGATAGCGGTGTAGATATTTCCATGTTCATCCAGATGGGTGTGTAGATAAATCCATGTTCATACAGATGGAGGTGAAGATATTTCCATGTTCATACAGATAGCGGTGTAGATATTTCCAAGTTTATACAGATATCGGTGTAGATATTTCCATGTTTATAGAGATAGCGGAGTAGATATCTCCATCTTAATACAGATGGCGGTGTAGATATTTATATGATCATACAGATGGCGGTGCAGATATTTCCATGTTCATACAGATGGCGGTGTAGATATTTCCATGTTTATAGAGATAGCGGTGTAGTTATTTCCATGTGTAAAGAGATAGCTGTATAGATATTTCCATGTATATGCAGATAGCTTTGTAGATATTTCCATTTTCATGCAGACAGCGGTGTAGATATTTCCATGTTCAAACAGATAGCGGTGCAGATATTTCCATGTTCATACAGATAGCTGTGTAGATATTTCCATGTTTAAACAGATAGTGGTGAAGATGTATACATGTTTACACAGATAGCGGTGTAGATATTTCCATGCTCATACAGATAGCGGTGTAGATACTTCCGTGTTCATCCAGATGGCTGTGTAGATATATCCATGTTCATACAGATGGCGGTGAAGATATTTCCACGTTCATAGAGATAGCGGTGTAGATATTTCCATGTTCATACAGACAGCGGTGTAGATATTTCCACGTTCATACAGATAGTGGTGTAGATATTTCCATGTTCATACAGATAGCGGAATAGCTATTTCCATGTTCATACAGATAGCGGTGTAGATATTTCCATGTTCATAGAGATAGCGGTGTAGATATTACCATGGTCATACACATAGCGGTGCTGATATTTCCATGTTTATACAGGTAGCGGTGTAGATAATTCCATGTTTATACAGATAGCGGTGTAGATATTTCCATGTTCATACAGATAGCGGTGTAGATATTTCCTTGTTTATACAGATAGCGGTGTAGATATTTCCATGTTTATACAGATAGTGGTGTATATATTTCCATGTTTACAGAGATAGCGGTGCAGTTATTTCCATGTGTAAAGAGATAGCTTTGTAGATATTTCCATGTATATGCAGATAGCTGTGTAGATATTTCCATTTTCATGCAGATAGCGGTGTAGATATTTCCATGTTCATACAGATAGCGGTGTAGTTATTTCCATGTTCATACAGATAGCGGTGCTGATATTTCCATGTTTATACAGGTAGCGGTGTAGATATTTCCATGTTTATACAGATAGTGATGTAGATATTTCCATGTTTAGACAGATTGAGGTATAGATATTTCCATGTTTATACAGATAGCGGTGTAGATATCTCCATCTTAATACAGATGGCCGTGTAGATATTTACATGTTCATACAGATGGCGGTGCAGATATTTCCATGTTCATACAGATGGTGGTGTAGATATTTCCATGTTTATAGACATAGCAGTGTAGTTATTTCCATGTGTAAAGAAGTAGCTTTGTAGATATTTCCGTGTATATGCAGATACCTGTGTAAATATTTCCATTTTCATGCAGATAGCGGTGCAGATATTTCCATGTTCAAACAGTTAGCGGTGTAGATATTTCCATGTTCATACAGATAGCGGTGTAGATATTTCCATGTTCAAACAGTTAGCGGTGTAGATATTTCCATGTTCATACAGATAGCGGTGTAGATATTTCCATGTTTATACAGATAGCGGTGAAGATGTATGCATGTTTGCACAGATAGTGGTGTAGATATTTCCATGTTCATACAGATAGCGGTGTAGATATTTCCATGTTTATACAGACATCGGTGTAGATATTTCCATGTTTATAGAGATAGCGGAGTAGATATCTCCATCTTAATACAGATGGCGGTGTAGATATTTATATGATCATACAGATGGCGGTGCAGATATTTCCATGTTCATACAGATGGCGGTGTAGATATTTCCATGTTTATAGAGATGGCGTTGTAGTTATTTCCATGTGTAAAGAGATAGCTGTATAGGTATTTCCATGTATATATAGATAGCTTTGTAGATATTTCCATTTTCATGCAGATAGCGGTGTAGATATTTCCATGTTCAAACAGATAGCGGTGTAGATATTTCCATGTTCATACAGATAGCTGTGTAGATATTTCCATGTTTAAACAGATAGTGGTGAAGATGTATACATGTTTTCACAGATAGCGGTGTAGATATTTCCATGCTCATACAGATAGCGGTGTAGATATTTCCGTGTTCATCCAGATGGCTGTGTAGATATATCCATGTTCATACAGATGGCGTTGAAGATATTTCCATGTTCATACAGATAGTGGTGTAGATATTTCCATGTTCATAGAGATAGCGGTGTAGATATTTCCATGTTTATACAGAGAGTGGTGTATATATTTCCACGTTTACAGAGATAGCGGTGTAGTTATTTCCATGTGTAAAGAGATAGCTTTGTAGATATTTCCATGTATATGCAGATAGCTGTGTAGATATTTCCATTTTCATGCAGATAGCGGTGTAGATATTTCCATGTTCATACAGATAGCGGTGTAGATATTTCCATGTTCATACAGATAGCGGTGCTGATATTTCCATGTTTATACAGGTAGCGGGGTAGATATTTCCATGTTTATACAGATAGCGGTGTAGATATTTCCATGTTTATACAGATAGCGGTGCAGATATTTCCATGTTTATACAGATAGCGGTGTAGATATCTCCATCTTAATACAGATGGCGGTGTAGATATTTATATGTTCATTCAGATGGCGGTGCAGATATTTCCATGTTCATACAGATGGTGGTGTAGATATTTCCATGTTTATAGAGATAGCGGTGTAGTTACTTCCATGTGTAAAGAAATAGCTTTTTAGATATTTCCGTGTATATGCAGATAGCTGTGTAAATATTTCCATTTTCATGCAGATAGCGGTGTAGATATTTCCATGTTCAAACAGATAGCGGTGTAGATATTTCCATGTTCATACAGATAGCGGTGTAGATATTTCCAGGTTTATACAGATAGCGGTGAAGATGTATGCATGTTTGCACAGATAGTGGTGTAGATATTTCCATGTTCATACAGATAGCGGTGTAGATATTTCCATGTTCATACAGATAGCGGTTTAGATATTTCAATGTTCATACAGATAGCGGTGTAGCTATTTCCATGTTCATACAGATAGCGGTGCAGATATTTCCATATTCATACAGATGGCGGTGTAGATATTTCCATGTTTATAGAGATAGCGGTGTAGTTATTTCCATGTGTAAAGAAATAGCTTTGTAGATATTTCCATGTATATGCAGATAGCTGTGTAGATATTTCCATTTTCATGCAGATAGCGGTTTAGATATTTCCATGTTCAAACAGATAGCGGTGTAGATATTTCCATGTTCATTCAGATAGCGGTGTAGATATTTCCATGTTTATACAGATAGCGGTGTAGATATTTCTATGTTTATACAGATAGCGGTGTAGATATTTCCATGTTCATACAGATAGCAGTGTAGATATTTCCATGTTTAAACAGATAGTGGTGAAGATGTATACATGTTTACACAGATAGCGGTGTAGATATTTCCATGTTCATTCAGGTAGCGGTGTAGATATTTCCATGTTCATCCCGATGGCTGTGTAGATATATCCATGTTCATACAGATGGCAGTGAAGATATTTCCATGTTCATACAGATAGCGGTGTAGATCTTTCCATGTTCATAGAGATAGCGGTGTAGATCTTTCTATGTTCATACAGATTGCGGTGTAGATATTTCCATGTTCATCCAGATTGCTGTGTAGATATATCCATATTCATACAGATGGCGGTGAAGATATTTCCATGTTCATACAGATAGCGGTATAGATATATCTATGTTCATAAAGATAGTGGTGTAGATATTTCCATGTTCATACAGATAGCAGTGTAGCTATTTCCATGTTCATACAGATAGCGGTGTACATATTTCCATGTTCATCCAGATGGCTCTGTAGATATTTCCATGTTTATACAGATTGCGGTGCTGATATTTCCATGTTTATACAGGTAGAGGTGTAGATATTTCCATATTTATACAGATAGCGGTGTAGATATTTCCATGTTTATACAGATAGCGGTGTAGATATTTCCATGTTTATACAGATAGCGGTGTAGATATCTCCATCTTAATACAGATGGCGGTGTAGATATTTATATGTTCATACAGATGGCGGTGCAGATATTTCCATGTTCTTACAGATGGCGGTGTAGATATTTCCATGTTAACAGAGATAGCGGTGTAGTTATTTCCATGTGTAAAGAAATAGCTTTGTAGATATTTCCATGTATATGCAGATTGGTGTGTAGATATTTCCATTTTCATGCAGATAGCGGAGTAGATATTTCCATGTTCAAACAGATAGCGGTGTAGATATTTCCATGTTTATACAGATAGCGGTGAAGGTGTATGCATGTTTACACAGATAGTGGTTTAGATATTTCCATGTTCATACAGATAGCGGTGTAGATATTTTCATGTTCATCCAGATGTCTATGTAGATATATCCATGTTCATACAGATGGCGGTGAAGATATTTCCATGTTCATACAGATAGCGGTGTAGATATTTCCATGTTCATACAGATAGCGGTGTAGATATTTCCATGTTCATACAGATAGCGGAGTAGCTATTTCCATGTTCATACATATAGCGGTGTAGATATTTCCATGTTCATCCAGATGGCTGTGTAGTTATATCCATGTTCATACAGATGGCGGTGAAGATATTTCCATGATCATACAGATAGCGGTGAAGATATTTCCATGTTCATACAGATAGCGGTGTAGATATTTCCATGTTCATACAGATAGCGGTGTAGCTATTTCCATGTTCATACAGATAGCGGTGTAGATATTTCCATGTTCATCCATATGGCTGTGTAGATATTTCCATGTTCATACAGATAGCGGTGCTGATATTTCCATGTTTATACATGTAGCAGTGTAGATATTTCCATGTTTATACAGATAGCGGTGTAGATATTTCCATGTTTATACAGATAGAGGTGAAGATGTATGCATGTTTACACAGTTAGCGGTGTAGATATTTCCATGTTCATACAGATAGCGGTGTAGATATTTCCATGTTCATCCAGATGGCTGTGTAGACATATCCATGTTCAGAAAGATGGCGTTGAAGATATTTCCATGTTCATACAGGTAGCGGTGAACATATTTCCATGTTCATACAGATAGCGGGGTAGATATTTCCATCTTCATACAGATGGCGGTGAAGATATTTCCATGTTCATACAGAGAGCGGTGTAGATATTTCCATGTTCATACAGATAGCGGTGTAGATATTTCCATGTTTGTACAGATAGCGGTGTAGATATCTCCATCTTAATACAGATGGCGGTGTAGATATTTATATGTTCATACAGATGGCTGTGCAGATATTTCCATGTTCATACAGACGGCGGTGTAGATATTTCCATGTTCATACAGATAGTGGTGTAGTTATTTCCATGTGTAAATAGATAGCTGTGTAGATATTTCCATGTATATGCAGATAGCTGTGTAGATATTTCCATTTTCATGCAGATAGCGGTGTAGATATTTCCATGTTGAAACAGATAGCGGTGTAGATATTTCCATGTTCATACTGATAGCGGTGTAGATATTTCCATGTTTATACAGATAGCGGTGAAGATGTATGCATGTTTACACAGATAGCGGTGTAGATATTTCCATGTTCATCCAGACGGCTGTGTAGACATATCCATGTTCATACAGATGGTCGTGAAGATATTTCCATGTTCATACAGATGGCTGTGTAGATATATCCATGTTCATACAGATGGCGGTGACGATATTTCCATGTTCATACAGACGGTGGTGTAGATATTTCCATGTTCATACAGATAGCGGTGCTGATATTTCCATGTTTATACAGGTAGCGGTGTAGATATTTCCATGTTTATACAGATAGCGGTGTAGATATTTCCATGTTTATACAGATAGCGGTGTAGATATTTCCATGTTTATACAGATAGCGGTGTAGATATCTCCATCTTAATACAGATGGCGGTGTAGATATTTATATGTTCATACAGTTGGCGGTGCAGATATTTCCATGTTCATACGTATGGCGGTGAAGATATTTCCATGTTCATACAGATGGCGGTGTAGAAACTTCCATGTTCATACTGATAGAGGTGCTGATATTTCCATGTTTATACAGGTAGCGGTGTAGATATTTCCATGTTTATACAGATAGCGGTGTAGATATTTCCATGTTTATACACATAGCGGTGTAGATATTTCCATGTTTTTACAGATAGCGGTGTAGATATTTCCATGTTTATGCAGATAGTTGTGTAGATATCTCCATCTTAATACAGATGGCGGTGTAGATATTTAAATGTTCATACAGATGGCTGTGTAGACATATCCATGTTCATACAGATGGCGGTGAAGATATTTCCATGTTCATACAGATAGCGGTGTAGATATTTCCACGTTCATACAGATAGCGGTGTAGATATTTCCATGTTCATACAGATGGCTGTGTAGATATATCCATGTTCCTACAGATGGCGGTGAAGATATTTCCATGTTCATAGAGATGGCAGTGTAGATATTTCCATGTTCATACAGATAGCGGGGCTGATATTTCCATGTTTATACAGGTAGCAGTGTAGATATTTCCATGTTTATACAGAAAGCGGCATAGATATTTCCATGTTTATACAGATAGCAGTGTAGATATTTCCAAGTTTATACAGATAACGGTGTAGATATCTCCATCTTAATACAGATGGCGGTGTAGATATTGATATGTTCATACAGATGTCGGTGCAGATATTTCCATGTTCATACAGATGGCGGTGTAGATATTTCCATGTTTATAGAGATAGCAGTGAAGTTATTTCCATGTGTAAAGAGATAGCTTTGTAGATATTTCCATGTATATGCAGATAGCTGTGTAGATATTTCCATTTTCATGCAGATAGCGGTGAAGATGTATACATGTTTACACAGATAGCGGTGTAGATATTTCCATGTTCATACAGATAGCGGTGTAGATATTTCCATGTTCATACAGATGGCTGTGTAGATATATCTATGTTCTTAGAGATGGCGGAGAAGATATCTCCATGTTCATACAGATAGCGGTGTATATATTTCCATGTTCATACAGATAGCGGTGCAGATATTTCCATGTTCATACAGATAGCCGTGTAGATATTGCCATGTTTATACCGATAGCGGTGCTGATACTTCCATGTTTATACAGGTAGCGGTGTACATATTTCGATGTTTATACAGATAGCGGTGTAGATATTTCCATGTTCATACAGATAGCAGTGTAGATATTTCCATGTTCATAGAGATAGCGGTGTAGATATTTACATGTTCATACAGGTAGCGGTGCTGATATTTCCATGTTTATACAGGTAGCGGTGTAGACATTTCCATGTTTATACAGATAGTGGTGTAGATATTTCCATGTTTATGCAGATAGCGGTGTAGATATTTCCAAGTTTGTACAGATAGCGGTGTAGATATCTCCATCTTAATACAGATGGCGGTGTAGATATTTATATGTTCATTCAGATGGCGGTGCAGATATTTCCATGTTCATACAGATGGCAGTGTAGATATTCCCATGTTCATAAAGATAGTGGTGTAGCTATTTCTATGTTCATACAGATAGCGGTGTAGATATTTCCATGTTCAAAGAGATAGCGGTGTAGATATTTCCATGTTCATACAGATAGCTGTGCTGATATTTCCATATTTAAACAGGTAGCGGTGTAGATATTTCCATGTTTATACAGACAGTGGTGTAGATATTTCCATGTTTATACAGATAGCGGTGTAGATATTTCCAAGTTTATACAGATAGATGTGTAGATATCTCCATCTTAATACAGATGGTGGTGTAGATATTTATATGTTCATACAGATGGCGGTGCAGATATTTCCGTGTTCATATAGATGGCCGTGTAGATATTTCCATGTTTATAGAGATAGCGGTGTAGTTTTTTCCATGTGTAAAGAGATAGCTTTGTAGATATTTCCATGTGTATGCAGATAGCTGTGTAGATATTTCCATGTTTATACAGATATCGGTGTAGATATCTCCTTAATACAGATGGCGGTGTAGATATTTATATGTTCATACAGATGGCGGTGCAGATATTTCCATGTTCATAGAGATGGCGGTGTAGATATTTCTATGTTTATAGAGATAGCGGTGTAGTTATTTCCATGTGTAAAGAAATAGCTTTGTAGATATTTCCATGTATATGCAGATAGCTCTGTAGATATTTCCATTTTCATGCAGATAGCGGTGTAGATATTTCCATGTTCAAACAGATAGCGGTGTAGATATTTCCATGTTTATACAGATAGCGGTGAAGATGTATGCATGTTAACACAGATAGCAGTGAAGATATTTCAATGCTCATACAGATATCAGTGTAGATATTTCCGTGTTCATCCAGATGGCTGTGTAGATATATCCATGTTCATACAGATGGCGGTGAAGATATTTCCATGTTCATACAGATAGCGGTGTAGATATTTCCATGTTCATACAGATAGCGGTGTAGATATTTCCATGTTCATACAGACAGCGGTGCTGATATTTCCATGTTCATCCAGATGGCTGTGTAGATATATCTATGTTCATACAGATGGTGGTGAAGATATTTCCATGTTCATACAGATATCGGTGTAGATATTTCCATGTTCTTTCAGATAGCAGTGTAGGTATTTACATGTTAATACAGATAGCGGTGCTGATATTTCCATGTTTATACAGGTAGCTGTGTAGATATTTCCATGTTTATACAAATAGCGGTGTAGATATTTCCATGTTTATACAGATAGCGGTGTAGATATTTCCATGTTTATACAGATAGTGGTGTAGATATTTCCATGTTTATAGAGATAGCGGTGTAGTTATTTCCATGTGTAAAGAGATAGCTTTGTAGATATTTCCATGTATATGCAGATAGCTGTGTAGATATTTCTATTTTCATGCAGATAGTGGTGTAGATATTTCCATGTTCATACAGATAGCAGTGTAGATATTTCCATGTTCATACAGATAGCGGTGCTGATATTTCCATGTTTATACAGGTAGCGGTGTAGATATTTCCATGTTTATAGAGATAGCGGTGTAGATATTTCCATGTTTATACAGATAGCGGTGTAGATATTTCCATGTTTATACAGATAGCGGTGTAGATATCTCCATCTTAATACAGATGGCGGTGTAGATATTTATATGTTCATACAGATGGCGGTGCAGATATTTCCATGTTCATACAGATGGTGGTGTAGATATTTCCATGTTTATAGAGATAGCGGTGTAGTTATTTCCATGTGTAAAGAAATAGCTTTGTATATGTTTCCGTGTATATGCAGATAGCTGGGTAAATATTTCCATTTTCATGCAGATAGCGGTGTAGATATTTCCATGTTCAAACAGTTAGCGGTGTAGATATTTCCATGTTCATACAGATAGCGGTGTAGATATTTCCATGTTTATACAGATAGCGGTGAAGATGTATGCATGTTTGCACAGATAGTGGTGTAGATATTTCCATGTTCATACAGATAGCGGTGTAAATATTTCCATGTTCATACAGATAGTGGTGTAGATATTTCCATGTTCATACAGATAGCGGTGTAGATATTTCCATGTTCATACAGATAGCGGTGTAGATATTTCCATGTTCATCCTGAAGGCTGTGTAGATATTTCCATGTTCATACAGATAGCGGTGCTGATATTTCCATGTTGATACAGGTAGCGGTGTAGATATTTCCATGTTCATACAGATAGTGGTGTAGATATTTCCATGTTCATACAGATAGCGGTGTAGATATTTCCATGTTCATACAGATAGCGGTGTAGCTATTTCCATGTTCATACAGATAGCGGTGTAGATATTTCCATGTTCATCCAGATGGGTGTGTAGATAAATCCATGTTCATACAGATGGAGGTGAAGATATTTCCATGTTCATACAGATAGCGGTGTAGATATTTCCAAGTTTATACAGATATCGGTGTAGATATTTCCATGTTTATAGAGATAGCGGAGTAGATATCTCCATCTTAATACAGATGGCGGTGTAGATATTTATATGATCATACAGATGGCGGTGCAGATATTTCCATGTTCATACAGATGGCGGTGTAGATATTTCCATGTTTATAGAGATAGCGGTGTAGTTATTTCCATGTGTAAAGAGATAGCTGTATAGATATTTCCATGTATATGCAGATAGCTTTGTAGATATTTCCATTTTCATGCAGACAGCGGTGTAGATATTTCCATGTTCAAACAGATAGCGGTGCAGATATTTCCATGTTCATACAGATAGCTGTGTAGATATTTCCATGTTTAAACAGATAGTGGTGAAGATGTATACATGTTTACACAGATAGCGGTGTAGATATTTCCATGCTCATACAGATAGCGGTGTAGATACTTCCGTGTTCATCCAGATGGCTGTGTAGATATATCCATGTTCATACAGATGGCGGTGAAGATATTTCCACGTTCATAGAGATAGCGGTGTAGATATTTCCATGTTCATACAGACAGCGGTGTAGATATTTCCACGTTCATACAGATAGTGGTGTAGATATTTCCATGTTCATACAGATGGCGGAATAGCTATTTCCATGTTCATACAGATAGCGGTGTAGATATTTCCATGTTCATAGAGATAGCGGTGTAGATATTACCATGGTCATACACATAGCGGTGCTGATATTTCCATGTTTATACAGGTAGCGGTGTAGATAATTCCATGTTTATACAGATAGCGGTGTAGATATTTCCATGTTCATACAGATAGCGGTGTAGATATTTCCTTGTTTATACAGATAGCGGTGTAGATATTTCCATGTTTATACAGATAGTGGTGTATATATTTCCATGTTTACAGAGATAGCGGTGCAGTTATTTCCATGTGTAAAGAGATAGCTTTGTAGATATTTCCATGTATATGCAGATAGCTGTGTAGATATTTCCATTTTCATGCAGATAGCGGTGTAGATATTTCCATGTTCATACAGATAGCGGTGTAGTTATTTCCATGTTCATACAGATAGCGGTGCTGATATTTCCATGTTTATACAGGTAGCGGTGTAGATATTTCCATGTTTATACAGATAGTGATGTAGATATTTCCATGTTTAGACAGATTGAGGTATAGATATTTCCATGTTTATACAGATAGCGGTGTAGATATCTCCATCTTAATACAGATGGCCGTGTAGATATTTACATGTTCATACAGATGGCGGTGCAGATATTTCCATGTTCATACAGATGGTGGTGTAGATATTTCCATGTTTATAGACATAGCAGTGTAGTTATTTCCATGTGTAAAGAAGTAGCTTTGTAGATATTTCCGTGTATATGCAGATACCTGTGTAAATATTTCCATTTTCATGCAGATAGCGGTGCAGATATTTCCATGTTCAAACAGTTAGCGGTGTAGATATTTCCATGTTCATACAGATAGCGGTGTAGATATTTCCATGTTCAAACAGTTAGCGGTGTAGATATTTCCATGTTCATACAGATAGCGGTGTAGATATTTCCATGTTTATACAGATAGCGGTGAAGATGTATGCATGTTTGCACAGATAGTGGTGTAGATATTTCCATGTTCATACAGATAGCGGTGTAGATATTTCCATGTTTATACAGACATCGGTGTAGATATTTCCATGTTTATAGAGATAGCGGAGTAGATATCTCCATCTTAATACAGATGGCGGTGTAGATATTTATATGATCATACAGATGGCGGTGCAGATATTTCCATGTTCATACAGATGGCGGTGTAGATATTTCCATGTTTATAGAGATAGCGTTGTAGTTATTTCCATGTGTAAAGAGATAGCTGTATAGGTATTTCCATGTATATATAGATAGCTTTGTAGATATTTCCATTTTCATGCAGATAGCGGTGTAGATATTTCCATGTTCAAACAGATAGCGGTGTAGATATTTCCATGTTCATACAGATAGCTGTGTAGATATTTCCATGTTTAAACAGATAGTGGTGAAGATGTATACATGTTTTCACAGATAGCGGTGTAGATATTTCCATGCTCATACAGATAGCGGTGTAGATATTTCCGTGTTCATCCAGATGGCTGTGTAGATATATCCATGTTCATACAGATGGCGTTGAAGATATTTCCATGTTCATACAGATAGTGGTGTAGATATTTCCATGTTCATAGAGATAGCGGTGTAGATATTTCCATGTTTATACAGAGAGTGGTGTATATATTTCCACGTTTACAGAGATAGCGGTGTAGTTATTTCCATGTGTAAAGAGATAGCTTTGTAGATATTTCCATGTATATGCAGATAGCTGTGTAGATATTTCCATTTTCATGCAGATAGCGGTGTAGATATTTCCATGTTCATACAGATAGCGGTGTAGATATTTCCATGTTCATACAGATAGCGGTGCTGATATTTCCATGTTTATACAGGTAGCGGGGTAGATATTTCCATGTTTATACAGATAGCGGTGTAGATATTTCCATGTTTATACAGATAGCGGTGTAGATATTTCCATGTTTATACAGATAGCGGTGTAGATATCTCCATCTTAATACAGATGGCGGTGTAGATATTTATATGTTCATTCAGATGGCGGTGCAGATATTTCCATGTTCATACAGATGGTGGTGTAGATATTTCCATGTTTATAGAGATAGCGGTGTAGTTACTTCCATGTGTAAAGAAATAGCTTTTTAGATATTTCCGTGTATATGCAGATAGCTGTGTAAATATTTCCATTTTCATGCAGATAGCGGTGTAGATATTTCCATGTTCAAACAGATAGCGGTGTAGATATTTCCATGTTCATACAGATAGCGGTGTAGATATTTCCAGGTTTATACAGATAGCGGTGAAGATGTATGCATGTTTGCACAGATAGTGGTGTAGATATTTCCATGTTCATACAGATAGCGGTGTAGATATTTCCATGTTCATACAGATAGCGGTTTAGATATTTCAATGTTCATACAGATAGCGGTGTAGCTATTTCCATGTTCATACAGATAGCGGTGCAGATATTTCCATATTCATACAGATGGCGGTGTAGATATTTCCATGTTTATAGAGATAGCGGTGTAGTTATTTCCATGTGTAAAGAAATAGCTTTGTAGATATTTCCATGTATATGCAGATAGCTGTGTAGATATTTCCATTTTCATGCAGATAGCGGTGTAGATATTTCCATGTTCAAACAGATAGCGGTGTAGATATTTCCATGTTCATTCAGATAGCGGTGTAGATATTTCCATGTTTATACAGATAGCGGTGTAGATATTTCTATGTTTATACAGATAGCGGTGTAGATATTTCCATGTTCATACAGATAGCAGTGTAGATATTTCCATGTTTAAACAGATAGTGGTGAAGATGTATACATGTTTACACAGATAGCGGTGTAGATATTTCCATGTTCATTCAGGTAGCGGTGTAGATATTTCCATGTTCATCCCGATGGCTGTGTAGATATATCCATGTTCATACAGATGGCAGTGAAGATATTTCCATGTTCATACAGATAGCGGTGTAGATCTTTCCATGTTCATAGAGATAGCGGTGTAGATCTTTCTATGTTCATACAGATTGCGGTGTAGATATTTCCATGTTCATCCAGATTGCTGTGTAGATATATCCATATTCATACAGATGGCGGTGAAGATATTTCCATGTTCATACAGATAGCGGTATAGATATATCTATGTTCATAAAGATAGTGGTGTAGATATTTCCATGTTCATACAGATAGCAGTGTAGCTATTTCCATGTTCATACAGATAGCGGTGTACATATTTCCATGTTCATCCAGATGGCTCTGTAGATATTTCCATGTTTATACAGATTGCGGTGCTGATATTTCCATGTTTATACAGGTAGAGGTGTAGATATTTCCATATTTATACAGATAGCGGTGTAGATATTTCCATGTTTATACAGATAGCGGTGTAGATATTTCCATGTTTATACAGATAGCGGTGTAGATATCTCCATCTTAATACAGATGGCGGTGTAGATATTTATATGTTCATACAGATGGCGGTGCAGATATTTCCATGTTCTTACAGATGGCGGTGTAGATATTTCCATGTTAACAGAGATAGCGGTGTAGTTATTTCCATGTGTAAAGAAATAGCTTTGTAGATATTTCCATGTATATGCAGATTGGTGTGTAGATATTTCCATTTTCATGCAGATAGCGGAGTAGATATTTCCATGTTCATACAGATAGCGGTGTAGATATTTCCATGTTTATACAGATAGCGGTGAAGGTGTATGCATGTTTACACAGATAGTGGTGTAGATATTTCCATGTTCATACAGATAGCGGTGTAGATATTTTCATGTTCATCCAGATGTCTATGTAGATATATCCATGTTCATACAGATGGCGGTGAAGATATTTCCATGTTCATACAGATAGCGGTGTAGATATTTCCATGTTCATACAGATAGCGGTGTAGATATTTCCATGTTCATACAGATAGCGGAGTAGCTATTTCCATGTTCATACATATAGCGGTGTAGATATTTCCATGTTCATCCAGATGGCTGTGTAGTTATATCCATGTTCATACAGATGGCGGTGAAGATATTTCCATGATCATACAGATAGCGGTGTAGATATTTCCATGTTCATACAGATAGCGGTGTAGATATTTCCATGTTCATACAGATAGCGGTGTAGCTATTTCCATGTTCATACAGATAGCGGTGTAGATATTTCCATGTTCATCCAGATGGCTGTGTAGATATTTCCATGTTCATACAGATAGCGGTGCTGATATTTCCATGTTTATACATGTAGCTGTGTAGATATTTCCATGTTTATACAGATAGCGGTGTAGATATTTCCATGTTTATACAGATAGAGGTGAAGATGTATGCATGTTTACACAGTTAGCGGTGTAGATATTTCCATGTTCATACAGATAGCGGTGTAGATATTTCCATGTTCATCCAGATGGCTGTGTAGACATATCCATGTTCAGAAAGATGGCGTTGAAGATATTTCCATGTTCATACAGGTAGCGGTGAACATATTTCCATGTTCATACAGATAGCGGGGTAGATATTTCCATCTTCATACAGATGGCGGTGAAGATATTTCCATGTTCATACAGAGAGCGGTGTAGATATTTCCATGTTCATACAGATCGCGGTGTAGATATTTCCATGTTTGTACAGATAGCGGTGTAGATATCTCCATCTTAATACAGATGGCGGTGTAGATATTTATATGTTCATACAGATGGCTGTGCAGATATTTCCATGTTCATACAGACGGCGGTGTAGATATTTCCATGTTCATACAGATAGTGGTGTAGTTATTTCCATGTGTAAATAGATAGCTGTGTAGATATTTCCATGTATATGCAGATAGCTGTGTAGATATTTCCATTTTCATGCAGATAGCGGTGTAGATATTTCCATGTTGAAACAGATAGCGGTGTAGATATTTCCATGTTCATACTGATAGCGGTGTAGATATTTCCATGTTTATACAGATAGCGGTGAAGATGTATGCATGTTTACACAGATAGCGGTGTAGATATTTCCATGTTCATCCAGACGGCTGTGTAGACATATCCATGTTCATACAGATGGTCGTGAAGATATTTCCATGTTCATACAGATGGCTGTGTAGATATATCCATGTTCATACAGATGGCGGTGACGATATATCCATGTTCATACAGACGGTGGTGTAGATATTTCCATGTTCATACAGATAGCGGTGCTGATATTTCCATGTTTATACAGGTAGCGGTGTAGATATTTCCATGTTTATACAGATAGCGGTGTAGATATTTCCATGTTTATACAGATAGCGGTGTAGATATTTCCATGTTTATACAGATAGCGGTGTAGATATCTCCATCTTAATACAGATGGCGGTGTAGATATTTATATGTTCATACAGTTGGCGGTGCAGATATTTCCATGTTCATACGTATGGCGGTGAAGATATTTCCATGTTCATACAGATGGCGGTGTAGAAACTTCCATGTTCATACTGATAGAGGTGCTGATATTTCCATGTTTATACAGGTAGCGGTGTAGATATTTCCATGTTTATACAGATAGCGGTGTAGATATTTCCATGTTTATACACATAGCGGTGTAGATATTTCCATGTTTTTACAGATAGCGGTGTAGATATTTCCATGTTTATGCAGATAGTTGTGTAGATATCTCCATCTTAATACAGATGGCGGTGTAGATATTTAAATGTTCATACAGATGGCTGTGTAGACATATCCATGTTCATACAGATGGCGGTGAAGATATTTCCATGTTCATACAGATAGCGGTGTAGATATTTCCACGTTCATACAGATAGCGGTGTAGATATTTCCATGTTCATACAGATGGCTGTGTAGATATATCCATGTTCCTACAGATGGCGGTGAAGATATTTCCATGTTCATAGAGATGGCAGTGTAGATATTTCCATGTTCATACAGATAGCGGGGCTGATATTTCCATGTTTATACAGGTAGCAGTGTAGATATTTCCATGTTTATACAGAAAGCGGCATAGATATTTCCATGTTTATACAGATAGCAGTGTAGATATTTCCAAGTTTATACAGATAACGGTGTAGATATCTCCATCTTAATACAGATGGCGGTGTAGATATTGATATGTTCATACAGATGTCGGTGCAGATATTTCCATGTTCATACAGATGGCGGTGTAGATATTTCCATGTTTATAGAGATAGCAGTGAAGTTATTTCCATGTGTAAAGAGATAGCTTTGTAGATATTTCCATGTATATGCAGATAGCTGTGTAGATATTTCCATTTTCATGCAGATAGCGGTGAAGATGTATACATGTTTACACAGATAGCGGTGTAGATATTTCCATGTTCATACAGATAGCGGTGTAGATATTTCCATGTTCATACAGATGGCTGTGTAGATATATCTATGTTCTTAGAGATGGCGGAGAAGATATTTCCATGTTCATACAGATAGCGGTGTAGATATTTCCATGTTCATACAGATAGCGGTGCAGATATTTCCATGTTCATACAGATAGCCGTGTAGATATTGCCATGTTTATACCGATAGCGGTGCTGATACTTCCATGTTTATACAGGTAGCGGTGTACATATTTCGATGTTTATACAGATAGCGGTGTAGATATTTCCATGTTCATACAGATAGCAGTGTAGATATTTCCATGTTCATAGAGATAGCGGTGTAGATATTTACATGTTCATACAGGTAGCGGTGCTGATATTTCCATGTTTATACAGGTAGCGGTGTAGACATTTCCATGTTTATACAGATAGTGGTGTAGATATTTCCATGTTTATACAGATAGCGGTGTAGATATTTCCAAGTTTATACAGATAGCGGTGTAGATATCTCCATCTTAATACAGATGGCGGTGTAGATATTTATATGTTCATTCAGATGGCGGTGCAGATATTTCCATGTTCATACAGATGGCGGTGTAGATATTTCCATGTTCATACAGATAGCGGTGTAGTTATTTCCATATGTAAAGAGATAGCTGTGTAGATATTCCCATGTATATGCAGATAGCTGTGTAGATATTTCCATTTTCAAGAAGATAGCGTTGTATATACTTCCCTGTTCAAACAGATAGCGGTGTAGATATTTCCATGTTCATACAGATAGTGGTGTAGATATTTCCATGATCATACAGATAGCGGTGTAGCTATTTCCATGTTCATACAGATAGCGGTGTGGATATTTCCATGTTCATAGAGATAGCGGTGTAGATATTTCCATGTTTATACAGGTAGCGGTGTAGATATTTCCATGTTTACACAGATAGCAGTGAAGAAGTATGCATGTTTACACAGATAGCGGTGTAGATATTTTCATGTTCATCCAGATGGCCGTGTAGATATTTCCATGTTCATACAGATATCGGTGTAGATATGTCCATGTTCATCCAGATGGCTGTGTAGATATATCCATGTTCATACAGATGGCGGTGAAGATATTTCCATGTTCATACAGATGGCTGTGTAGATATATCCATGTTCATACAGATGGCGGTGACGATATTTCCATGTTCATACAGACGGCGGTGTAGATATTTCCATGTTCATACTGATAGCGGTGCTGATATTTCCATGTTTATACAGGTGGCGGTGTAGATATTTCAATGTTTATACAGATAGCGGTGTAGATATTTCCATGTTCATCCAGATGGCTGTGTAAATATATCCATGTTCATACAGATGGCGGTGAAGACATTTCCATGTTCATACAGATAGCGGTGTAGATATTTCCATGTTCATACAGATAACCGTGTAGATATTGCCATGTACATACCGATAGCGGTGCTGATACTTCCATGTTTATACAGGTAGCGGTGTAGCTATTTCCATGTTTATACAGATAGCGGTTTAGATATCTCCATCTTAATACAGATGGCGGTGTAGATATTTATATGTTCATACAGATGGCGGTGCAGATATTTCCATGTTCATACGGATGGCGGTGAAGACATTTCCATGTTCATACAGATGGCGGTGTAGAAAATTCCATGTTCATACTGATAGCGGTGCTGACATTTCCATGTTTATACTGGTAGCGGTGTAGATATTTCCATGTTTATACAGATAGCAGTGTAGATATTTCCATGTTTATACACATAGCGGTGTAGATATTTCCATGTTTATACAGATAGCGGTGTAGATATTTCCATGTTTATGCAGATAGTGGTGTAGATATCTCCATCTTAATACAGATGGCGGTGTAGATATTTAAATGTTCATACAGATGGCGGTGCAGATATTTCCATGTTCATACAGATGGCGGTGTAGATATTTCCATGTTCATACAGATAGCGGTGTAGTTATTTCCATGTGTAAAGAGATAGCTGTGTAGATATTTCCATGTATAAGCAGATAGCTGTGTAGATATTTCCGTTTTCATGCAGATAGCGGTGTATATATTTCCCTGTTCAAACAGTTAGCGGTGTAGATATATCCATGTTCATAAAGATAGCGGTGTAGATATTTCCATGTTTATACAGATAGCGGTGTAGATATTTCCATGTTCATACAGATAGCCGTGTAGATATTGCCATGTTCATACCGATGGCGGTGCTGATACTTCCATGTTTATACAGGTAGCGGTGTACATATTTCCGTGTTTATACACATAGCGGTGTAGATATTTCCATGTTCATACATATAGCGGTGTAGATATTTCCATGTTTATACAGATAGTGGTGTAGATATATCCTACTTAATACAGATGGCCGTGTAGATATTTCCATGTTCATACAGATGGCGGTGTAGATATTTCCATGTTTATAGAGATAGCCGTGTAGTTATTTCCATGTGCAAAGAGATAGCTGTGTAGATATTTCCATTTATATGCAGATAGTTGTGTAGATATTTCCATTTTCATACCGATAGCGCTGCTGATACTTCCATGTTTATACAGGTAGCGGTGTACTTATTTCCGTGTTCATACTGGTAGCGGTGTAGATATTTCCATGTTCATACAGATAGCGGTGTAGATATTTCCATGTTTATACAGATAGCGGTGTAGATATCTACTTCTTAATACAGATGGCGGTGTAGATATTTATATGTTCATACAGATGGCAGTGCAGATATTTCCATGCTCATACAGATGGTGGTGTAGATATTTCCATGTTTATAGAGATAGCGGTGTAGTTATTTCCATGTGCAAAGAGAAAGCTGTGTAAATATTTCCATGTATATGCAGATAGCTTTGTAGATATTTCCGTTTTCAAGCAGATAGCGGTGTAGATAATTCCATTTTCAAACAGATAGCGGTGTAGATATTTCCATGTTCATACAGATAGCGGTGTGGATATTTCCATGTTTTTACAGATAGCGGTGAAGATGTATGCATGTTTACACAGATAGCGGTGTAGATATTTTCATGTTCATACAGATAGCGGTGTAGATATTTCCATGTTCATCCCGACGGCTGAGTAGACATATCCATGTTCATACAGATGGCGGTGAAGATATTTCCATGTTCATACAGATGGCTGTGTAGATATATCCATGTTCATACAGATAGCGGTGTAGATATTTCCATGTTCATACAGATAGCGGTGTAGATATTTCCATGTTTATAGAGATAGCGGTGTAGATATCTCCTTCTTAATACAGATGGCGGTGTAGGTATTCCCATGTTCATACAGATGGCGGTGTAGATATTTCCATGTTTATAGAGATAGCGGTGTAGTTATTTCCACGTGCAAAGAGATAGCTGTGTAGATATTTCCATTTATATGCAGATAGTTGTGTAGATATTTCCATTTTCATGCAGATAGCGGTGTAGATATTTCCATGTTCATACAGATAGCGGTGTAGATATTTCCATGTTTATACAGATAGCGGTGTAGATATCTCCATCTTCATACAGATGGCGGTGTAGATATTTATATGTTCATACAGATGGCGGTGCAGATAATTCCATGTTCATACTTGTGGCGGTGAAGATATTTCCATGTTCATACAGATAGCGGGGCTGATATTTCCATGTTTATACATGTAGCAGTGTAGATATTTCCATGTTTATACAGATAGCGGTGTAGATATTTCCATGTTTATACACATAGCGGTGTAGATATTTCCATGTTCATACAGATAGCGGTGTATGTATTTCCATTTTCATACAGATAGCGGTGTAGATATTTCCATTTTCATGCAGATAGCGGTGTATATATTTCCCTGTTCAAACAGTTAGCGGTGTAGATATTTCCATGTTCATACAGATAGCGGTGTAGATATTTCCATGTTCATACAGATAGCGGTGTAGATATTTCCATGTTCATACAGATAGCGGTGTATGTATTTCCATGTTCATACAGATAGCGGTGTAGATATTTCCATGTTCATCCTGATGGCTGTGTAGATATTTCCATGTTCATACAGATAGCGGTGTAGATATCTCCATCTTAATACAGATGGCGGTGTAGATATTTATATGTTCATTCAGATGGCGGTGCATATATTTCCATGTTCATACAGATGGCGGAGTAGATATTTCCATGTTCATACAGATAGCGGTGTAGTTATTTCCATGTGTAAAGAGATAGCTGTGTAGATATTTCCATGTATATGCAGATAGCTGTGCAGACATTTCCATTTTCATGCAGATAGCGGTGTATATATTTCCCTGTTCAAACAGTTAGCGGTGTAGATATTTCCATGTTCATAAAGATAGCAGTGTAGATATTTCCATGTTTATACAGATAGCTGTGAAGATGTATGCATGTTTACACAGATAGCGGTGTAGATATTTCCATGTTCATCCAGATGGCTGTGTAGATATATCCATGTTCATACAGATAGCAGTGTAGATATTTCCATGTTCATACAGATAGCGGTGCAGATATTTCCATGTTCATCCAGATGGCTGCATAGATATATCCATGTTCATAGAGACGGCGGTGAAGTTATTTCCATGTTCATACAGATAGCGGTGTAGATATTTCCATGTTCATACAGATAGCGGTGTAGATATTTCCATGTTCATACAGATAGCGGTGTATGTATTTCCATGTTCATACAGATAGCGGTGTAGATATTTCCATGTTCATCCAGACGGCTGTGTAGATATATCCACGTTCATTCAGATAGCGGTGTAGATATTTCGTTGTTCATCCAGATGGCTGTGTAGCTATTTCCATGTTCATACAGATAGTGGTGTAGATATTTCCATGTTCATACAGATAGCGCTGTAGATATTTCCATGTTCATACAGATAGCCGTGTAGATATTGCCATGTTCATTCCTATACCGGTGCTGATACTTCCATGTTTATACAGGTAGCAGTGTACATATTTCCGTGTTTACATAGGTAGCGGTGTAGATATTTCCATGTTCATACAGATAGCGGTGTAGATATTTCCATGTTTATACAGATAGAGGTGTAGATATCTCCTTCTTAATACAGATGGCGGTGTAGATATTTATATGTTCATACAGATGGCGGTGCAGATATTTCCATGTTCATACAGATGGAGGTGTAGATATTTCCATGTTTATAAAGATAGCGGTGTAGTTATTTCCATGTGCAAAGAGATAGCTGTGTTGATATTTCCATGTAAATGCAGATAGCTTTGTAGATATTTCCATTTTCATGCAAATAGCGGTGTAGATATTTCCATGTTCAAACAGATAGCGGTGTAGATATTTCCATGTTCATACAGATAGCATTGTGGATATTTCCATGTTTATACAGATAGCGGTGAAGATGTATGCATGTTTACACAGATTGCGGTGTAGATATTTCCATGTTCATACAGATAGCGGTGTAGATATTTCCATGTTCATACAGATGGCGGTGTAGATATTTCCATGTTCATGCAGATAGCGGGGCTGATATTTCCATGTTTATACAGGTAGCAGTGTAGATATTTCCATGTTTATACAGATAGCGGTGTAGATATTTCTATGTTTATACACATAGCGGTGTAGATATTTCCATGTTTATACAGATAGCGGTGTAGATATCTCCATCTTAATACAGATGGCGGTGTAGATATTTATATGTTCATACAGATGGCGGTGCAGATATTTCCATGTTCATACAGATGGCGGTGAAGATATTTCCATGTTCATACAGATGGCGGTGTAGATACTTCCATGTTCATACTGATAGCGGTGCTGATATTTCCATGTTTATACAGGTAGCGGTGAAGTTATTTCCATGTTTATACAGATAGCGGTGTAGATATGTCCATGTTTATACAGATAGCGGCATAGATATTTCCAGGTTTATACAGATAGCGGTGAAGATATCTCCATCTTAATACAGATGGCGGTGTAGATATTTATATGTGCATGCAGATAGCGGTGCTGATATTTCCATGTTTATACAGGTAGCCGTGTAGATATTTCCATGCTTATACAGATAGCGGTGTAGGTTTTTCCAAGTTTATACAGATAGCCGTGTAGATATCTCCATCTTAATACAGATGGTGGTGTAGAAATTTATATGTTCATACAGATGGCGGTGCAGATATTTCCATGTTCATACAGATGGCGGTGTAGATATTTCCATGATTATAGAGATAGCAGTGTAGTTATTTCCATGTGTAAAGAGATAGCTTTGTAGATATTTCCATGTATATGCAGATAGCTGTGTAGATATTTCCATTTTCATGCAGATAGCGGTGAAGATGTATGCATGTTTACACAGATAGCGGTGTAGATATTTCCATGTACATACAGATTGCGGTGTAGATATTTCCATGTTCATCCAGATGGCTGTGTAGATATATCCATGTTCATACAGATGGCGTTGAAGATATTTCCATGTTAATACACATAGCGGTGTATATATTTCCATGTTCATACAGATGGCGGTGTAGATATTTCCATGTTCATAAAGATAGCGGTGTAGGTATTTCCATGTTTATACAGATAGCGGTGTAGATATCTCCTTCTTTATACAGATGGCAGTGGAGATATTTATATGTTCATACAGATGGCGGTGCAGATATTTCCATGTTCATACAGATGGCGGTGTAGATATTTCCATGTTTATAGAGATAGCGGTGTAGATATTTCCATGTGTAAAGAGATAGCTGTGTAGATATTTCCATGTATATGCAGATATCTGTGTAGATATTTCCATTTTCATGCAGATAGCGGTGTAGATATTTCCATGTTCAAATAGATAGCAGTGTAGATATTGCCATGTTCATACAGATAGCGGTGTAGATATTTCCATGTTTATACAGATAGCGGTGAAGATGTATGCATGTTTACACAGATAGCGGTGTAGATATTTCCATGTTCATACAGATAGCGGTGTAGATATTTCCATGTTCATCCAGATGGCTGTGTAGACATATCCATTTTCATACAGATGGCGTTGAAGATATTTCCATGTTCATACAGATAGCGGTGTAGATATTTCCATGTTCATACAGATAGTGGGTTAGATATTTCCATGTTCATACAGATGGCTGTGTAGATACATCCATGTTCATACAGATGGCGGTGAAGATATTCCCATGTTCATACAGATGGCGGTGTAGATATTTCCCTGTTCCTACACATAGCGGTGTAGATATTTCCATGTTCATACCGATAGCGGTGCTGTTATTTCCATGTTTATACAGGTAGCGGTGTAGATATTTCCATGTTCATACAGATAGCGGTGTAGATATTTAAATGTTTATACAGACAGCAGTGTAGATATTTCCTTGTATATACAGATAGCGGTGTAGAATTCTCCTTCTTAATACAGACGGCGGTGTAGATGTTTATATGTTCATACAGATGGCGGTGCAGATATTTCCATGTTCATACAGATGGCGGTGTAGATATTTCCATGTTCATACTGATGGCTGTGTAGATATATCCATGTTCATACAGATGGCGGTGAAGATATTTCCATGTTCATACAGATGGCGGTGTAGATATTTCCATGTTCCTACACATAGCGGTGTAGATATTTCCATGTTTATACAGACAGCAGTGTAGATATTTCCTTGTTTATAATGAGAGCGGTGTAGTTTTCTCCTTCTTAATACAGACTCCGGCGTAGATGTTTATATGTTCATACAGATGGCGGTGCAGATATTTCCATGTTCATACAGATAGAGGTGTAGATATTTCCATGTTCATACAGATAGCGGTGTAGATATTTCCATGTTCATACAGATAGAGGTGTAGATAATTCCATGTTCATACAGATAGCGGTGTAGATATTTCCATGTTCATACAGATAGCTGTGCTGATATTTCCATGTTTATACAGGTAGCGGTGTAGATATATCCATGTTTATACAGATAACGGTGTAGATATCTCCATCTTAATAGAGATGGCGGTGTAGATATTTATATGTACATACAGATGGCGGTGCAGATATTCCCATGTTAATGCAGATGGCGGTGTAGATATTTCCATGCTCATACAGATAGCGGTGTAGTTTTTTCCATGTGTAAAGAGATAGCTGTGTAGATATTTCCATGTATATGCAGATAGCTGTGTAGATATTTCCATTTTCATGCAGATAGCGGTGTATATATTTCCATGTTCAAACAGATAGCGGTGTAGATATTTCCATGTTTATACAGATATCGGTGAAGATGTATGCATGTCTACACAGATAGCAGTGTAGATATTTCCATGTTCATCCAGATGGCTGTGTAGATATATGCATGTTCATACAGATATCGGTGTAGATATTTCCATGTTCATACAGATAGCGGTGTAGATATTTCCATGTTCATCCAGATGGCTGTGTAGATATATCCATGTTCATACAGATAGCGGTGTAGATATTTCCATGTTCATACAGATAGTGGTGTAGATATTTCCATGTTCATAAAGATAGCGGTGTAGCTATTTCCATGTTCATACAGATAGCGGTGTAGATATTTCCATGTTCATACAGATAGCTGTGCTGATATTTCCATATTTATACAGGTAGCGGTGTTGATATTTCCATGTTTATACAGATAGCCGTGTAGATATTTCCATGTTTATACAGGTAGCGGTGTAGATATTTCCATGTTCATACAGATAGCGGTGTAGATATTTCCATGTTTATACAGACAGCAGTGTAGATATTTCCTTGTTTATACAGATAGCGGTGTAGATTTCTCCTTCTTAATACTGACGGCGGTGTAGATGTTTATATGTTCATACGGATGGCGGTGCAGATATTTCCATGTTCATACAGATGGAGGTGTAGATATTTCCATGTGCATACAGATAGCGGTGTAGATATTTCCATGTTCATCCAGATGGCTGTGAAGATATATCCATGTTCATACGGATGGCGGTGAAGATATTTCCATGTTCATACACATAGCGGTGTAGTATTTCCATGTTCATACAGATAGCAGTGTAGATATTTCCATGTTCATACAGATATCGGTGTAGATATTTCCATGTTTATACAGATAGCGGTGTAGATATCTCCTTCTTTATACAGATGGCGGTGGAGATATTTATATGTTCATACAGGTGGCGGTGCAGATATTTCCATGTTCATACAGATGGCGGTGTAGATATTTTCATGTTTATAGAGATAGCGGTGTAGATATTTCCATGTGTAAAGAGATAGCTGTGTAGATATTTCCATGTATATGCAGATATCTGTGTAGATATTTCCATTTTCATGCAGATAGCGGTGTAGATATTTCCATGTTCAAATAGATAGCGGTGTAGATATTTCCATGTTCATACACATAGCGGTGTAGATATTTCCATGTTTATACAGATAGCGGTGAAGATGTATGCATGTTTACACAGATAGTGGTGTAGATATTTCTATGTTCATACAGATACCGGTGTAGATATTTCCATGTTCATCCAGATGGCTGTGTAGACATATCCATTTTCATACAGATGGCGTTGAAGATATTTCCATGTTCATACTGATAGCGGTGTAGATATTTCCATGTTCATACAGATAGCGGGTTAGATATTTCCATGTTCATACAGATGGCTGTGTAGATATATCCATGTTCATGCAGATGGCGGTGAAGATATTTCCATGTTCATACAGATGGCAGTGTAGATATTTCCATGTTCATACTGATAGCGGTGCTGTTATTTCCATGTTTATACAGGTAGCGGTGTAGATATTTCCATGTTCATACAGATAGCGGTGTAGATATTTCCATGTTTATACAGACAGCAGTGTAAATATTTCCTTGTTTATACAGATAGCGGTGTAGATTTCTCCTTCTTAATACAGACGGCGGTGTAGATGTTTATATGTTCATACAGATGGCGGTGCAGATATTTCCATGTTCATACAGATAGAGGTGTAGATATTTCCATGTTCATACAGATAGCGGTGTAGATATATCCATGTTCATACAGATAGAGGTGTAGTTATTTCCATGTTCATACAGATAGCGGTGTAGATATTTCCATGTTCATACAGATAGCGGTGCTGATATTTCCATGTTTATACAGGTAGCGGTGTAGATATTTCCATGTTTATACAGATAGCGGTGTAGATATCTCCATCTTAATAGAGATGGCGGTGTAGATATTTCCATGCTCATACAGATAGCGGTGTAGGTTTTTCCATGTGTAAAGAGATAGCTGTGTAGATATTTCCCTTTTCATACAGATAGCGGTGTATATATTTCCATGTTCAAACAGATAGCGGTGTAGATATTTCCATGTTTATACAGATAGCGGTGAAGATGTATGCATGTCTACACAGATAGCAGTGTAGATATTTCCATGTTCATCCAGATGGCTGTGTAGATATATCCATGTTCATACAGATAGCGGTGTAGATATTTCCATGTTCATACAGATAGCGGTGTAGATATTTCCATGTTCATCCAGATGGCTGTATAGATATATCCATGTTCATACAGATAGCGGTGTAGATATTTCCATGTTCATACAGATAGTGGTGTAGATATTTCCATGTTCATAAAGATAGCGGTGTAGCTATTTCCATGTTCATACAGACAGCGGTGTAGATATTTCCATGTTCAAGGAGATAGCGGTGTAGATATTTCCATGTTCAAGGAGATAGCGGTGTAGATATTTCCATGTTCATACAGATAGCTGTGCTGATATTTCCATATTTATACAGGTAGCGGTGTAGATATTTCCATGTTTATACAGATAGTGGTGTAGATATTTCCATGTTTATACAGATAGCGGTGTAGATATTTCCAAGTTTATACAGATAGATGTGTAGATATCTCCATCTTAATACAGATGGCGGTGTAGATATTTATATGTTCATACAGATGGCGGTGCAGATATTTCCATGTTCATATAGATGGCGGTGTAGATATTTCCATGTTTATAGAGATAGCGGTTTAGTTATTTCCATGTGTAAAGAGATAGCTTTGTAGATATTTCCATGTGTATGCAGATAGCTGTCTAGATATTTCCATTTTCATGCAGATAGCGGTGTAGATATTTCCATGTTCAAACAGATAGCGGTGTAGATATTTCCATGTTCATACAGATAGCGGTGTAGATATTTCCATGTTTATACAGATAGCGGTGAACATGTATGCATGTTTACAAGGATAGCAGTGTAGATGTTTCCATGTTCATGCAGATAGCGGTGTAGATATTTCCATGTTCATCCAGATGGCATTGTAGATATATCCATGTTCATACAGATGGCAGTGAAGATATTTCCATGTTCATACAGATAGCGGTGTAGATATTTCCATGTTCATACAGATAGCGGTGGAGATATTTCCGTGTTCATACCGATAGCGGTGCTGATATTTCCATGTTTATACAGGTAGCGATGTAGATATTTCCATGTTTGTACAGATAGCGGTGTAGATATTTCCATGTTTATACAGATAGCAGTGTAGATATTTCCATGTTTATACAGATATCAGTGTAGATATCTCCTTCTTAATGCAGATGGCGGTGTAGATATTTATATGTTCATACAGATGGCTGTGCAGATATTTCCATGTTCATACAGATGGCGGTGTAGATATTTCCATGTTCATACAGATAGCGGTGTAGTAATTTCCATGTGTAAAGAGATAGCTGTGTAGATCTTCCCATGTATATTCAGATAGCTGTGTAGATATTTCCATTTTCATGCAGATAGCGGTGTATATACTTCCCTGTTCAAACAGATAGCGGTGTAGATATTTCCATGTTCATGCAGATAGTGGTGTAGATATTTCCATGTTCATACAGATAGCGGTGTAGCTATTTCCATGTTCATACAGATAGCGGTGTGGATATTTCCATGTTCATAGAGATAGCGGGGTAGATATTTCCATGTTCATACAGATAGCGGTGCTGATATTTCCATGTTTATACAGGTAGCGGTGTAGATATTTCCATGTTTATACAGATAGCGGTGAAGATGTATGCATGTTTACACATATAGCGGTGTACATATTTTCATGTTCATCCAGATGGCTGTGTTGATATTTCCATGTTCATACCGATAGCGGTGTAGATATTTCCATGTTCATCCAGATGGCTGTGTAGATATATCCATGTTCATACAGATAGCTGTGTAGATAATTCCATGTTCATACAGATAGTGGTGTAGATATTTCCATGTTCATACAGATAGCGGTGTAGCTATTTCCATGTTCATACAGATAGCGGTGTAGCTATTTCCATGTTCATACAGATAGCGGTGTAGATATTTCCATGTTTATACAGATAGCGGTGAAGATGTATGCATGTTTTCAAGGATAGCAGTGTAGATGTTTCCATGTTCATGCAGATAGCGGTGCTGATATTTCCATGTTTATACAGGTAGCGGTGTAGATATTTCCATGTTTATACAGATAGCGGTGAAGATGTATGCATGTTTACACATATAGCGTTGTAGATATTTTCATGTTCATCCAGATGGCTGTGTAGATATTTCCATGTTCATACAGATAGCGGTGTAGATATTTCCATGTTCTTCCAGATGGCTGTGTAGATATATCCATGTTCACACAGATGGCAGTGAAGATATTTCCATGTTCACACAGATAGCGGTGTAGATATTTCCATGTTCATATAGATAGCGGTGTAGATATTTCCGTGTTTATACAGATAGCGGTGTAGATATTTCCATGTTTATACGGATAGCAGTGTAGATATTTCCATGTTTATACAGATAGCGGTGTAGATATCTCCTTATTAATACAGATGGCAGTGTAGATATTTATATGTTCATAGAGATGGCGGTGCAGATATTTCCATGTTCATACAGATGGCGGTGTAGATATTTCCATGTTCATACAGATAGCGGTGTAGTTATTTCTATTTTCATGCAGATAGCGGTGTATATATTTCCCTGTTCAAACAGTTAGCGGTGTAGATATTTCCATGTTCATGAAGATAGCGTTGTAGATATTTCCATGTTTAAACAGATAGCGGTAAAGGTATATGCATGTTTTCACAGATATCGGTTTAGATATTTCCATGCTCATCCACATGGCTGTGTAGATATATCCATGTTCATACAGATGGCGGTGAAGATATTTCCATGTTCATACAGATAGCGGTGTAGATATTTCCATGTTCATACAGATAGCGGTGTAGATATTTCCATGTTCATACAGATAGCGGTGTATGTATTTCCATGTTCATACTGATAGCAGTGTAGATATTTCCATGTTTATCCTGATGGCTGTGTCGATATTTCCATGTTCATACAGATAGCGGTGTAAATATTTCCATGTTCATACAGATAGCGGTGTAGTTATTTCCATGTTCATCCAGATGGCTGTGTAGATATATCCATGTTCATACAGATGGCGGTGTAGATATTTATATGTTCATACAGATGGCGGTGCAGATATTTCCATGTTCATACAGATAGCGGTGTATATATTTCCATGTTCATACAGATAGGGGTGTATGTATTTCCATGTTCATACAGATAGTGGTGTAGTTATTTCTATTTTCATGCAGATAGCGGTGTATATATTTCCCTGTTCAAACAGTTAGCGGTGTAGATATTTCCATGTTCATGAAGATAGCGGTGTAGATATTTCAATGTTTATACAGATAGCGGTAAAGATATATGCATGTTTTCACAGATATCGGTGTAGATATTTCCATGCTCATCCACATGGCTGTGTAGATATATCCATGTTCATACAGATGGCGGTGAAGATATTTCCATGTTCATACAGATAGCGGTGTAGATATTTCCATGTTCATACAGATAGCGGTGTAGATATTTCCATGTTCATACAGATAGCGGTGTATGTATTTCCATGTTCATACAGATAGCAGTGTAGATATTTCCATGTTTATCCTGATGGCTGTGTCGATATTTCCATGTTCATACAGATAGCGGTGTAAATATTTCCATGTTCATACAGATAGCGGTGTAGTTATTTCCATGTTCATCCAGATGGCTGTGTAGATATATCCATGTTCATACAGATGGCGGTGTAGATATTTATATGTTCATACAGATGGCGGTGCAGATATTTCCATGTTCATACAGATGGCGGTGTAGATATTTCCATGTTCATACAGATAGCGGTGTAGTTATTTCCATGTGTAAAGAGATAGCTGTGTAGATCTTCCCATGTATATTCAGATAGCTGTGTAGATATTTCCATTTTCATGCAGATAGCGGTGTATATATTTCCATGTTCAAACAGATAGCGGTGTAGATATTTCCATGTTCATACAGATAGTGGTGTAGATATTTCCATGTTCATACAGATAGCGGTCTAGCTATTTCCATGTTCATACAGATAGCGGTGTGGATATTTCCATGTTCATAGAGATAGCGGTGTAGATATTTCCATGTTCATACAGATAGCGGTGCTGATATTTCCATGTTTATACAGGTAGCGGTGTAGATATTTCCATGTTTATACACATAGCGGTGAAGATGTATGCATGTTTACACATATAGCGGTGTACATATTTTCATGTTCATCCAGATGGCTGTGTAGATATTTCCATGTTCATACCGATAGCGGTGTAGATATTTCCATGTTCATCCAGATGGCTGTGTAGATATATCCATGTTCATACAGATAGCGGTGTAGATAATTCCATGTTCATACAGATAGTGGTGTAGATATTTCCATGTTCATACAGATAGCGGTGTAGCTATTTCCATGTTCATACAGATAGCGGTGTAGATATTTCCATGTTTATACAGATAGCGGTGAAGATGTATGCATGTTTAAAAGGATAGCAGTGTAGATGTTTCCATGTTCATGCAGATAGCGGTGCTGATATTTCCATGTTTATACAGGTAGCGGTGTAGATATTTCCATGTTTATACAGATAGCGGTGAAGATGTATGCATGTTTACACATATAGCGTTGTAGATATTTTCATGTTCATCCAGATGGCTGTGTAGATATTTCCATGTTCATACAGATAGCGGTGTAGATATTTCCATGTTCATCCAGATGGCTGTGTAGATATATCCATGTTCACACAGATGGCAGTGAAGATATTTCCATGTTCATATAGATAGTGGTGTAGATATTTCCATGTTCATACAGATAGCGGTGTAGCTATTTCCATGTTCATACAGATGGCTGTGTAGATATATCCATGTTCATACAGATGGCTGTGAAGATATTTCCATGTTCATACAGATAGCGGTGTAGATATCTCCTTCTTAATACAGATGGCGGTGTAGATATTTCCATGTTCATCCAGACGGCTGTGTAGACATATCCATGTTCATACAGATGGCGGTGAAGATATTTCCATGTTCATACAGATGGCTGTGTAGATATATCCATGTTCATACAGATGACGGTGAAGATTTTTCCATGTTCATACAGATGGCGGTGTAGATATTTCCATGTTCATACAGATAGCGGTGCTGATATTTCCATGTTTATACAGGTAGCAGTGTAGATATTTCCTTGTTTATACACATAGCGGTGTAGATATTTCCATGTTCATACAGATAGCGGTGTAGATATCTCCATCTTAATACAGATGGCGGTGTAGATATTTATATGTTCATACAGATGGCGGTGCAGATATTTCCATGTTCATACAGATGGCGGTGAAGTTATTTCCATGTTCATACAGATGGCGGTGGAGTTACTTCCATGTTCATACTGATAGCGGTGCTGATATTTCCATGTTTATACAGGTAGCGGTGTAGATATTTCCATGTTTATACACATAGCGGTGTAGATATTTCCATGTTTATACAGATAGCGGTGTAGATATCTCCATCTTAATACAGATGGCGGTGTAGATATTTATATGTTCATACAGATGGCTGTGCAGATATTTCCATGTTCATACAGATGGCGGTGTATCTATTTCCATGTTCATATAGATAACAGTGTAGTTATTTCCATGTGTAAAGAGATAGCTGTGTAGATATTCCCATGTATATGCAGATAGCTGTGTAGGTATTTCCATTTTCAAGCAGATAGCGGTGTATATACTTCCCTGTTCAAACAGATAGCGGTGTAGATATTTCCATGTTCATACAGATAGTGGTGTAGATATTTCCATGTTTGTACAGATAGCGGTGTAGATATCTCCATCTTAATACAGATGGCGGTGTAGATATTTATATGTTCATACAGATGGCGGTGCAGATATTTCCATGTTCATACAGACGGCGGTGTAGATATTTCCATGTTCATACAGATAGTGGTGTAGTTATTTCCATGTGTAAAGAGATAGCTGTGTTGATATTTCCATGTATATGCAGATAGCTGTGTAGATATTTCCATTTTCATGCAGATAGCGGTGTATATATTTCCCTGTTCAAACAGTTAGCGGTGTAGATATTTCCATGTTCAGAAAGATAGCGGTGTAGATATTTCCATGTTTATACAGATAGAGGTGAAGATGTATGCATGTTTACACAGAGAGCGCTGTAGATATTTCCATGTTCATCCAGATGGCTGTGTAGATATATCCATGTTCATACAGATGGCGGTGAAGATATTTCCATGTTCATACAGATAGCGGTGTTGATATTTCCATGTTCATACAGAAAGCGGTGTAGATATTTCCATGTTCATACAGATAGCGGTGTATATATTTCCATGTTCATACAGATAGCAGTGTAGATATTTCCATTTTCAAGCAGATAGCGCTGTATATATTTCCATGTTCAAACAGATAGCGGTGTAGATATTTCCATGTTCATAAAGATAGCGGTGTAGATATTTCCATGTTTATACAGATAGCGGTGAAAATGTATGCATGTTTACACAGATAGCGGTGTAGATATTTCCATGTTCATCCAGATGGCTGTGTAGATATATCCATGTTCATACAGATGGCGGTGTAGATATTTCCATGTTCATACAGATAGCGGTGTAGATATTTCCATGTTCATACAGATAGAGGTGTAGATATTTCCATGTTCATCCAGATGGCTGTGTAGATATATCCATGTTCATACAGATGGCTGTGAAGATATTTCCATGTTCATAGAGATAGCGGTGTAGATATTTCCATGTTCATACAGATAGCCGTGTAGATATTGCCATTTTCATACCGATAGCGGTGCTGATACTTCCATGTTTATACAGGTAGCGGTGTACATATTTCCGTGGTTATACAGATAGCGGTGTAGATATTTCCATGTTTATACAGATAGCGGTGTAGATATCTCCTTCTTAATACTGATGGCGGTGTAGATATTTCCATGTTCATACAGATGGCGATGTAGATATTTCAATGTTTATAGAGATAGCGGTGTAGTTATTTCCATGTGCAAAGAGATAGCTGTGTAGATATTTCCATTTATATGCAGATAGTTGTGTAGATATTTCCATTTTCATGCAGATAGCGGTGTAGATATTTCCACGTTCAAACAGATAGCGGTGTAGATATTTCCATGTCCATACAGATAGCGGTGTAGATATTTCCATGTTTATACAGATAGCGGTGAAGATATATGCATGTTTACACAGATAGCGGTGTAGATATTTCCATGTTCATACAGACGGCTGTGTAGACATATCCATGTTCATACAGATGGCGGTGAAGATATTTCCATGTTCATACAGATGGCTGTGTAGATATATCCATGTTCATACAGATGGCGGTGACGATATTTCCATGTTCATACAGACGGCGGTGTAGGTATTTCCATGTTCATACAGATAGCGGTGCTGATATTTCCATGTTTATACAGGTAGCGGTGTAGATATTTCCATGTTTATACAGATAGCGGTGTAGATATTTCCATGTTCATCCAGATGGCTGTGTAGATATATCCAAGTTCATACAGATGGCGGTGAAGACATTTCCATGTTCATACAGATAGCGGTGTAGATATTTCCATGTTCATACAGATAACCGTGTAGATATTGCCATGTTCATACCGATAGCGGTGCTGATACTTCCATGTTTATACAGGTAGCATTGTAGATATTTCCATGTTTATACACATAGCGGTGTAGATATTTCCATGTTTATACAGATAGCGGTGTAGATATCTCCATCTTAATACAGATGGCGGTGTAGATATTTATATGTTCATACAGATGGCGGAGCAGATATTTCCATGTTCATACGGATGGCAGTGAAGATATTTCCATGTTCATACAGATGGCGGTGTAGGAACTTCCATGTTCATACTGATAACGGTGCTGACTTTTCCATGTTTACACAGGTAGCGGTGTAGATATTTCCATGTTTATACAGATAGCAGTGTAGATATTTCCATGTTTATACATATAGCGGTGTAGATATTTCCATGTTTATACAGATAGCGGTGTTGATATTTCCATGTTTATGCAGATACTGGTGTAGATATCTCCATCTTAATACAGATGGCGGTGTAGATATTTAAATGTTCATACAGTTGGCGGTGCAGATATTTCCATGTTCATACAGATGGCGGTGTAGATATTTCCATGTTCATACAGATAGCGGTGTAGTTATTTCTATGTGTAAAGAGATAGCTGTGTAGATATTTCCATGTATAAGCAGATAGCTGTGTATATATTTCCGTTTTCATGCAGATAGCGGTGTATATATTTCCCTGTTCAAACAGTTAGCGGTGTAGACATTTCCATGTTCATAAAGATAGCGGTGTAGATATTTCCATGTTTATACAGATAGCGGTGTAGATATTTCCATGTTTATACTGATAGCGGTGTAGATATCTCCTTCTTAATACAGATGGCGCTGTAGATATTTCCATGTTCATACAGATGGCCGTGTAGATTTTTCCATGTTTATAGAGATAGCGGTGTAGTTATTTCCATGTGCAAAGAGATAGCTGTGTAGATATTTCCATTTATATGCAGATAATTGTGTAGATATTTCCATTTTCATGCAGATAGCGGTGTAGATATTTCCATGTTCATACAGATAGCGGTGTAGATATTTCCATGTTTATACAGATAGCGGTGTAGATATCTCCATCTTAATACAGATGGTGGTGTAGATATTTATATGTTCATACAGATGGCGGTGCAGATATTTCCATGTTCATACGTATGGCGGTGAAGATATTTCCATGTTCATACAAATGGCGGTGTAGATATTTCCATGTTCATACTGATAGCGGGGCTGATATTTCCATGTTTATACATGTAGCGGTGTAGATATTTCCATGTTTATACAGATAGCGGTGTAGATATTTCCATGTTTATACCCATAGCGGTGTAGATATTTCCATGTTCATACAGATAGCGGTGTATGTATTTCCATTTTAATACAGATAGCGGTGTAGATATTTCCATTTTCATGCAGATTGCGGTGTATATATTTCCCTGTTCAAACAGTTAGCGGTGTAGATATTTCCATGTTCATAAAGATAGCGGTGTAGATATTTCCATGTTTATACAGATAGCGGTGAAGTTGTATGCATGTTTACACAGATAGCGGTGTAGATATTTCCACGTTCATCCAGATGGCTGTGTAGATATATCCATGTTCATACAGATTGCGGTGAAGGTATTTCCAAGTTCATACAGACAGCGGTGTAGATATTTCCATGTTCATACACATAGCGTTGTAGATATTTCCATGTTCATACAGATAGCGGTGTAGATATTTCCATGTTCATACAGATAGCGGTGTATGTATTTCCATGTTCATACAGATAGCGGTGTAGATATTTCCATGTTCATCCAGATGGCTGTGTAGATATTTCCATGTTCATACAGATAGCGGTGTAGATGATTCCATGTTCATTCAGATGGCTGTGTAGATATATCCATGTTCATACAGATGGCGGTGAAGACATTTCCATGTTCATACAGATAGCGGTGTAGATATTTCCATGTTCATACAGATAGCCGTGTGGATATTGCCATGTTCATACCGATAGCGGTGCTGATACTTCCATGTTGATCCAGGTAGCGGTGTAGATATTTCCGTGTTTATACACATAGCGGTGTAGATATTTCCATGTTTATACAGATAGCGGTGTAGATATCTCCATCTTAATACAGATGGCGGTGTAGATATCTATATGATCATACAGATGGCGGTGCAGATATTTCCATGTTCATTCGGATGGCGGTGAAGATATTTCCATGTTCATACAGATGGCGGTGTAGAAACTTCCATGTTCTTACTGATAGCGGTGCTGATATTTCCACGTTTATACAGGTAGCGTTGTAGATATTTCCATGTTTATACAGATAGCAGTGTAGATATTTCCATGTTTATACTCATAGGGGTGTAGATATTTCCATGTTTATACAGATAGCGGTGTAGATATTTCCATGTTTATGCAGATAGTGGTGTAGATATCTCCATCTTAATACAGATGGCGGTGTAGATATTTAAATGTTCATACAGATGGCTGTGCAGATATTTCCATGTTCATACAGATGGTGGTGTAGATATTTCCATGTTCATACAGATAGCGGTGTAGTTATTTCCATGTGTAAAGAGATAGCTGTGTAGATATTTCCATGTATAAGCAGATAGGTGTGTGGATATTTCCGTTTTCATGCAGATAGCGGTGTGTGTATTTCCCTGTTCAAACAGTTAGCGGTGTAGATATTTCCATGTACATAAAGATAGCGGTGTAGATATTTACATGTTTATACAGATAGCGGTGAAGATGTATGCATGTTTACACAGATAGCGGTGTAGATATTTCCATGTTCATCCACATGGCTGTGTAGATATATCCATGTTCATACAGATGGCGGTGAAGATATTTGCATGTTCATACAGATAGCGGTGTAGATATTTCCATGTTCATACAGATAGCGGTGTAGATATTTCCATGTTCATACAGATAGTGGGGTATGTATTTCCATGTTCATACAGATAGCGGTGTAGATATTTCCATGTTTATCCTGATGGCTTTGTAGATATTTCCATGTTCATACAGATAGCGGTGTAGATATCTCCATCTTAATACAGATGGCGGTGTAGATATTTATATGTCCATTCAGATGGCGGTGCATATATTTCCATGTTCATACAGATGGCGGAGTAGATATTTGCATGTTCATACAGATAGCGGTGTAGTTATTTCCATGTGTAAAGTGATAGCTGTGTAGATATTTCCATGTATATGCAGATAGCTGTGCAGACATTTCCATTTTCATGCAGATAGCGGTGTATATATTTCCCTGTTCAAACAGTTAGCGGTGTAGATATTTCCACGTTCATACAGATGGCGGTGAAGATATTTCCACGTTCATACAGATAGCGGTGAAGATGTATGCATGTTTACACAGATAGCGGTGTAGATATTTCCATGTTCATACAGATAGCGGTGTAAATATTTCCATGTTTATACAGATGGCTGTGTAGATATATCCATGTTCATACAGATGGTGGTGAAGATATTTCCATGTTCATACAGATGGCGGTGTAGATATTTCCATGTTCCTACACATAGCGTTGTAGATATTTCCATGTTCATACCGATAGCGGTGCTGTTATTTCCATGTATATACAGGTAGCGGTGTAGATATTTCCATGTTCATAGAGATAGCGGTGTAGATATTTCCATGTATATACAGACAGCAGTGTAGATATTTCCTTGTTTATACTGAGAGCGGTGTAGATTTCTCCTTCTTAATACAGACGCCGGTGTAGATGTTTATATGTTCATACAGATGGCGGTGCAGATATTTCCATGTTCATACAGATAGCGGTGTAGATATTTCCATGTTCATACAGATATCGGTGTAGATATTTCCATGTTTATACAGATAGCGGTGTAGATATCTCCTTCTTTATACAGATGGCGGTGGAGATATTTATATGTTCATACAGGTGGCGGTGCAGATATTTCCATGTTCATACAGATGGCGGTGTAGATATTTCCATGTTTATAGAGATAGCGGTGTAGATATTTCCATGTGTAAAGAGATAGCTTTGTAGATATTTCCATGTATATGCAGATATCTGTGTAGATATTTCCATTTTCATGCAGATAGCGGTGTATATATTTCCCTGTTCAAACAGTTAGCGGTGTAGATATTTCCACGTTCATACAGATGGCGGTGAAGATATTTCCACGTTCATACAGATAGCGGTGAAGATGTATGCATGTTTACACAGATAGCGGTGTAGATATTTCCATGTTCATACAGATAGCGGTGTAGATATTTCCATGTTTATACAGATGGCTGTGTAGATATATCCATGTTCATACAGATGGCGGTGAAGATATTTCCATGTTCATACAGATGGCGTTGTAGATATTTCCATCTTCCTACACATAGCGGTGTAGATATTTCCATGTTCATACCGATAGCGGTGCTGTTATTTCCATGTTTATACAGGTAGCGGTGTAGATATTTCCATGTTCATACAGATAGCGGTGTAGATATTTCCATGTTTATACAGACAGCAGTGTAGATATTTCCTTGTTTATACTGAGAGCGGTGTAGATTTCTCCTTCTTAATACAGACGCCGGTGTAGATGTTTATATGTTCATACAGATGGCGGTGAAGATATTTCCATGTTCATACAGATAGAGGTGTAGATATTTCCATGTTCATACAGATAGCGGTGTAGATATTTCCATGTTCATACAGATAGAGGTGTAGATATTTCCATGTTCATACAGATAGCGGTGTAGATATTTCCATGTTCATACAGATAGCGGTGCTGATATTTCCATGTTTATACAGGTAGCGGTGTAGATATTTCCATGTTTATACAGATAGCGGTGTAGATATCTCCATCTTAATAGAGATGGCCGTGTAGATATTTATATGTTCATACAGATGGCGGTGCAGATATTCCCATGTTAATACAGATGGCGGTGTAGATATTTCCATGCTAATACAGATAGCGGTGTAGTTTTTTCCATGTGTAAAGAGATAGCTGTGTAGATATTTCCATGTATATGCAGATAGCTGTGTAGATATTTCCATTTTCATGCAGATAGCGTTGTATATATTTCCATGTACAAACAGATAGCGGTGTAGATATTTCCATGTTTATACAGATATCGGTGAAGATGTATGCATGTCTACACAGATAGCAGTGTAGATATTTCCATGTTCATCCAGATGGCTGTGTAGATATATCCATGTTCATACAGATAGCGGTGTAGATATTTCCATGTTCATACAGATAGCAGTGTAGCTATTTCCATGTTCATCCAGATGGCTGTGTAGATATATCCATGTTCATACAGATAGCGGTGTAGATATTTCCATGTTCATACAGATAGTGGTGTAGATATTTCCATGTTCATAAAGATAACGGTGTAGCTATTTCCATGTTCATACAGATAGCGGTGTAGATATTTCCATGTTCAAGGAGATAGCGGTGTAGATATTTCCATGTTCATACAGATAGCTGTGCTGATATTTCCATATTTATACAGGTAGCGGTGTTGATATTTCCATGTTTATACAGATAGCGGTGTAGATATTTCCATGTTTATACAGGTAGCGGTGTAGATATTTCCATGTTCATACAGATAGCGGTGTAGATATTTCCATGTTTATACAGACAGCAGTGTAGATATATCCTTGTTTATACAGATAGCGGTGTAGATTTCTCCTTCTTAATGCAGACGGCGGTGTAGATGTTTATATGTTCATACAGATGGCGGTGCAGATATTTCCATGTTCATACAGATAGAGGTGTAGATATTTCCATGTGCATACAGATAGCGGTGTAGATATATCCATGTTCATCCAGATGGCTGTGTAGATATATCCATGTTCATACAGATGGCGGTGAAGATATTTCCATGTTCATACAGATAGCGGTGTAGATATTTCCAAGTTCATACAGATAGCGGTGTAGATATTTCCATGTTCATACAGATATCGGTGTAGATATTTCCATGTTTATACAGATAGCGGTGTAGATATCTCCTTCTTTATACAGATGGCGGTGGAGATATTTATATGTTCATACAGGTGGCGGTGCAGATATTTCCATGTTCATACAGATGGCGGTGTAGATATTTCCATGTTTATAGAGATAGCGGTGTAGATATTTCCATGTGTAAAGAGATAGCTTTGTAGATATTTCCATGTATATGCAGATATCTGTGTAGATATTTCCATTTTCATGCAGATAGCGGTGTAGATATTTCCATGTTCAAATAGATAGCAGTGTAGATATTTCCATGTTCATACAGATAGCGGTGTAGGTATTTCCATGTTTATACAGATAGCAGTGAAGATGTATGCATGTTTACACAGATAGCGGTGTAGATATTTCCATGTTCATACAGATAGCGGTGTAGATATTTCCATGTTCATCCAGATGGCTGTGTAGACATATCCATTTTCATACAGATGGCGTTGAAGATATTTCCATGTTCATACAGATAGCGGTGTAGATATTTCCATGTTCATACAGATAGCGGGTTAGATATTTCCATGTTCTTACAGATGGCTGTGTAGATATATCCATGTTCATACAGATGGCGGTGAAGATATTTCCATGTTCATACAGATGGCGGTGTAGATATTTCCATGTTCCTACACATAGCGGTGTAGATATTTCCATGTTCATACCGATAGTGGTGCTGTTATTTCCATGTTTATACAGGTAGCGGTGTAGATATTTCCATGTTCATACAGATAGCGTTGTAGATATTTCCATGTTTATACAGACAGCAGTGTAGATATTTCCTTGTTTATACTGAGAACGGTGTAGATTTCTCCTTCTTAATACAGACGCCGGTGTAGATGTTTATATGTTCATACAGATGGCGGTGCAGATATTTCCATGTTCATACAGATAGAGGTGTAGATATTTCCATGTTCATACAGATAGCGGTGTAGATATTTCCATGTTCATAAAGATAGAGGTGTAGATATTTCCATGTTCATACAGATAGCGGTGTAGATATTTCCATGTTCATACAGATAGCGGTGCTGATATTTCCATGTTTATACAGGTAGCGGTGTAGATATTTCCATGTTTATACCGATAGCGGTGTAGATATCTCCATTTTAATAGAGATGGCGGTGTAGATATTTATATGTTCATACAGATGGCGGTGCAGATATTCCCATGTTAATACAGATGGCGGTGTAGATATTTCCATGCTAATACAGATAGCGGTGTAGTTTTTTCCATGTGTAAAGAGATAGCTGTGTAGATATTTCCATGTATATGCAGATAGCTGTGTAGATATTTCCATTTTCATGCAGATAGCGTTGTATATATTTCCATGTACAAACAGATAGCGGTGTAGATATTTCCATGTTTATACAGATATCGGTGAAGATGTATGCATGTCTACACAGATAGCAGTGTAGATATTTCCATGTTCATCCAGATGGCTGTGTAGATATATCCATGTTCATACAGATAGCGGTGTAGATATTTCCATGTTCATACAGATAGCGGTGTAGCTATTTCCATGTTCATCCAGATGGCTGTGTAGATATATCCATGTTCATACAGATAGCGGTGTAGATATTTCCATGTTCATACAGATAGTGGTGTAGATATTTCCATGTTCAAGGAGATAGCGGTGTAGATATTTCCATGTTCATACAGATAGCTGTGCTGATATTTCCATATTTATACAGGTAGCGGTGTTGATATTTCCATGTTTATACAGATAGCGGTGTAGATATTTCCATGTTTATACAGGTAGCGGTGTAGATATTTCCATGTTCATACAGATAGCGGTGTAGATATTTCCATGTTTATACAGACAGCAGTGTAGATATTTCCTTGTTTATACAGATAGCGGTGTAGATTTCTCCTTCTTAATACAGACGGCGGTGTAGATGTTTATATGTTCATACAGATGGCGGTGCAGATATTTCCATGTTCATACAGATAGAGGTGTAGATATTTCCATGTGCATACAGATAGCGGTGTAGATATTTCCATGTTCATCCAGATGGCTGTGTAGATATATCCAGGTTCATACAGATGGCGGTGAAGATATTTCCATGTTCATACAGATAGCGGTGTAGATATTTCCATGTTCATACAGATAGCGGTGTAGATATTTCCATGTTCATACAGATATCGGTGTAGGTATTTCCATGTTTATACAGATAGCGGTGTAGATATCTCCTTCTTTATACAGATGGCGGTGGAGTTATTTATATGTTCATACAGGAGGCGGTGCAGATATTTCCATGTTCATACAGATGGCGGTGTAGATATTTCCATGTTTATAGAGATAGCGGTGTAGATATTTCCATGTGTAAAGAGATAGCTTTGTAGATATTTCCATGTATATGCAGATATCTGTGTAGATATTTCCATTTTCATGCAGATAGCGGTGTAGATATTTCCATGTTCAAATAGATAGCAGTTTAGATATTTCCATGTTCATACAGATAGCGGTGTAGGTATTTCCATGTTTATACAGATAGCGGTGAAGATGTATGCATGTTTACACAGATAGCGGTGTAGATATTTCCATGTTCATACAGATAGCGGCGTAGATATTTCCATGTTCATCCAGATGGCTGTGTAGACATATCCATTTTCATACAGATGGCGTTGAAGATATTTCCATGTTCATACAGATAGCGGTGTAGATATTTCCATGTTCATACAGATAGCGGGTTAGATATTTCCATGTTCATACAGATAGCGGATTAGATATTTCCATGTTTATACAGACAGCAGTGTAGATAATTCCTTGTTTATACTGAGAGCGGTGTAGATTTCTCCTTCTTAATACAGACGCCGGTGTAGATGTTTATATGTTCATACAGATGGCGGTGCAGATATTTCCATGTTCATACAGATAGAGGTGTAGATATTTCCATGTTCATACAGATAGCGGTGTAGATATTTCCATGTTCATACAGATAGAGGTGTAGATATTTCCATGTTCATACAGATAGCGGTGTAGATATTTCCATGTTCATACAGATAGCGGTGCTGATATTTCCATGTTTATACAGGTAGCGGTGTAGATATTTCCATATTTATACAGATAGCGGTGCAGATATCTCCATCTTAATAGAGATGGCTGTGTAGATATTTATATGTTCATACAGATGGCGGTGCAGATATTCCCATGTTAATACAGATGGCGGTGTAGATATTTCCATGCTAATACAGATAGCGGTGTAGTTTTTTCCATGTGTAAAGAGATAGCTGTGTAGATATTTCCATGTATATGCAGATAGCTGTGTAGATATTTCCATTTTCATGCAGATAGCGTTGTATATATTTCCATGTACAAACAGATAGCGGTGTAGATATTTCCATGTTTATACAGATATCGGTGAAGATGTATGCATGTCTACACAGATAGCAGTGTAGATATTTCCATGTTCATCCAGATGGCTGTGTAGATATATCCATGTTCATACAGATAGCGGTGTAGATATTTCCATGTTCATACAGATAGCGGTGTAGCTATTTCCATGTTCATCCAGATGGCTGAGTAGATATATCCATGTTCATACAGATAGCGGTGTAGATATTTCCATGTTCAAGGAGATAGCGGTGTAGATATTTCCATGTTCATACAGATAGCTGTGCTGATATTTCCATATTTATACAGGTCGCGGTGTTGATATTTCCATGTTTATACAGATAGCGGTGTAGATATTTCCATGTTTATACAGGTAGCGGTGTAGATATTTCCATGTTCATTCAGATAGCGGTGTAGATATTTCCATGTTTATACAGACAGCAGTGTAGATATTTCCTTGTTTATACAGATAGCGGTGTAGATTTCTCCTTCTTAATACAGACGGCGGTGTAGATGTTTATATGTTCATACAGATGGCGGTGCAGATATTTCCATGTTCATACAGATAGAGGTGTAGATATTTCCATGTGCATACAGATAGCGGTGTAGATATTTTCATGTTCATCCAGATGTCTGTGTAGATATATCCATGTTCATACAGATGGCGGTTAAGATATTTCCATGTTCATACACATAGCGGTGTAGATATTTCCATGTTCATACAGATAGCGGTGTAGATATTTCCATGTTCATACAGATATCGGTGTAGATATTTCCATGTTTATACAGATAGCGGTGTAGATATCTCCTTCTTTATACAGATGGCGGTGGAGATACTTATATGTTCATACAGGTGGCGGTGCAGATATTTCCATGTTCATACAGATGGCGGTGTAGATATTTCCATGTTTATAGAGATAGCGGTGTAGATATTTCCATGTGTAAAGAGATAGCTTTGTAGATATTTCCATGTATATGCAGATATCTGTGTAGATATTTCCATTTTCATGCAGATAGCGGTGTAGATATTTCCATGTTCAAATAGATAGCAGTGTAGATATTTCCATGTTCATACAGATAGCGGTGTAGATATTTCCATGTTTATACAGATAGCGGTGAAGATGTATGCATGTTTACACAGATAGCGGTGTAGATATTTCCATGTTCATACAGATAGCGGCGTAGATATTTCCATGTTCATACAGATAGCGGTGCTGATATTTCCATGTTTATACAGGTAGCGGTGTAGATATTTCCATGTTTATACAGATAGCGGTGTAGATATCTCCATCTTAATAGAGATGGCGGTGTAGATATTTATATGTTCATACAGATGGCGGTGCAGATATTCCCATGTTAATACAGATGGCGGTGTAGATATTTCCATGCTAATACAGATAGCGGTGTAGTTTTTTCCATGTGTAAAGAGATAGCTGTGTAGATATTTCCATGTATATGCAGATAGCTGTGTAGATATTTCCATTTTCATGCAGATAGCGTTGTATATATTTCCATGTACAAACAGATAGCGGTGTAGATATTTCCATGTTTATACAGATATCGGTGAAGATGTATGCATGTCTACACAGATAGCAGTGTAGATATTTCCATGTTCATCCAGATGGCTGTGTAGATATATCCATGTTCATACAGATAGCGGTGTAGTTATTTCCATGTTCATACAGATAGCGGTGTAGCTATTTCCATGTTCATCCAGATGGCTGTGTAGATATATCCATGTTCATACAGATAGCGGTGTAGATATTTCCATGTTCATACAGATAGTGGTGTAGATATTTCCATGTTCATAAAGATAGCGGTGTAGCTATTTCCATGTTCATACAGATAGCAGTGTAGATATTTCCATGTTCAAGGAGATAGCGGTGCAGATATTTCCATGTTCATACAGATAGCTGTGCTGATATTTCCATATTTATACAGGTAGCGGTGTTGATATTTCCATGTTTATACAGATAGCGGTGTAGATATTTCCATGTTTATACAGGTAGCGGTGTAGATATTTCCATGTTCATACAGATAGCGGTGAAGATATTTCCATGTTTATACAGACAGCAGTGTAGATATTTCCTTGTTTATACAGATAGCGGTGTAGATTTCTCCTTCTTAATACAGACGGCGGTGTAGATGTTTATATGTTCATACAGATGGCGGTGCAGATATTTCCATGTTCATACAGATAGAGGTGTAGATATTTCCATGTGCATACATATAGCGGTGTAGATATTTCCATGTTCATCCAGATGGCTGTGTAGATATATCCATGTTCATACAGATGGCGGTGAAGATATTTCCATGTTCATACAGATAGCGGTGTAGATATTTCCATGTTCATACAGATAGCGGTGTAGATATTTCCATGTTCATACAGATATCGGTGTAGATATTTCCATGTTTATACAGATAGCGGTGTAGATATCTCCTTCTTTATACAGATGGCGGTGGAGTTATTTATATTTTCATACAGGAGGCGGTGCAGATATTTCCATGTTCATACAGATGGCGGTGTAGATATTTCCATGTTTATAGAGATAGCGGTGTAGATATTTCCATGTGTAAAGAGATAGCTTTGTAGATATTTCCATGTATATGCAGATATCTCTGTAGATATTTCCATTTTCATGCAGATAGCGGTGTAGATATTTCCATGTTCAAATAGATAGCAGTGTAGATATTTCCATGTTCATACAGATAGCGGTGTAGGTATTTCCATGTTTATACAGATAGCGGTGAAGATGTATGCATGTTTACACAGATAGCGGTGTAGATATTTCCATGTTCATACAGATAGCGGCGTAGATATTTCCATGTTCATCCAGATGGCTGTGTAGACATATCCATTTTCATACAGATGGCGTTGAAGATATTTCCATGTTCATACAGATAGCGGTGTAGATATTTCCATGTTCATACAGATAGCGGGTTAGATATTTCCATGTTCATACAGATAGCGGTTTAGATATTTCCATGTTTATACAGACAGCAGTGTAGATATTTCCTTGTTTATACTGAGAGCGGTGTAGATTTCTCCTTCTTAATACAGACGCCGGTGTAGATGTTTATATGTTCATACAGATGGCGGTGCAGATATTTCCATGTTCATACAGATAGAGGTGTAGATATTTCCATGTTCATAGAGATAGCGGTGTAGATATTTCCATGTTCATACAGATAGAGGTGTAGATATTTCCATGTTCATACAGATAGCGGTGTAGATATTTCCATGCTCATACAGATAGCGGTGCTGATATTTCCATGTTTATACAGGTAGCGGTGTAGATATTTCCATATTTATACAGATAGCGGTGCAGATATCTCCATCTTAATAGAGATGGCTGTGTAGATATTTATATGTTCATACAGATGGCGGCGCAGATATTCCCATGTTAATACAGATGGCGGTGTAGATATTTCCATGCTAATACAGATAGCGGTGTAGTTTTTTCCATGTGTAAAGAGATAGCTGTGTAGATATTTCCATGTATATGCAGATAGCTGTGTAGATATTTCCATTTTCATGCAGATAGCGTTGTATATATTTCCATGTACAAACAGATAGCGGTGTAGATATTTCCATGTTTATACAGATATCGGTGAAGATGTATGCATGTCTACACAGATAGCAGTGTAGATATTTCCATGTTCATCCAGATGGCTGTGTAGATATATCCATGTTCATACAGATAGCGGTGTAGATATTTCCATGTTCATACAGATAGCGGTGTAGCTATTTCCATGTTCATCCAGATGGCTGAGTAGATATATCCATGTTCATACAGATAGCGGTGTAGATATTTCCATGTTCATACAGATAGCGGTGTAGATATTTCCATGTTCAAGGAGATAGCGGTGTAGATATTTCCATGTTCATACAGATAGCTGTCCTGATATTTCCATATTTATACAGGTCGCGGTGTTGATATTTCCATGTTTATACAGATAGCGGTGTAGATATTTCCATGTTTATACAGGTAGCGGTGTAGATATTTCCATGTTCATTCAGATAGCGGTGTAGATATTTCCATGTTTATACAGACAGCAGTGTAGATATTTCCTTGTTTATACAGATAGCGGTGTAGATTTCTCCTTCTTAATACAGACGGCGGTGTAGATATTTACATGTTCATACAGATGGCGGTGCAGATATTTCCATGTTCATACAGATAGAGGTGTAGATATTTCCATGTGCATACAGATAGCGGTGTAGATATTTCCATGTTCATCCAGATGGCTGTGTAGGTATATCCATGTTCATACAGATGGCGGTGAAGATATTTCCATGTTCATACACATAGCGGTGTAGATATTTCCATGTTCATACAGATAGCGGTGTAGATATTTCCATGTTCATACACATATCGGTGTAGATATTTCCATGTTTATACAGATAGCGGTGTAGATATCTCCTTCTTTATACAGATGGCGGTGGAGATATTTATATGTTCATACAGGTGGCGGTGCAGATATTTCCATGTTCATACAGATGGCGGTGTAGATATTTCCATGTTTATAGAGATAGCGGTGTAGATATTTCCATGTGTAAAGAGATAGCTTTGTAGATATTTCCATGTATATGCAGATATCTGTGTAGATATTTCCATTTTCATGCAGATAGCGGTGTAGAAATTTCCATGTTCATACAGATAGCGGTGTAGATATTTCCATGTTCATACAGATAGCGGTGTAGATATTTCCATGTTTATACAGATAGCGGTGAAGATGTATGCATGTTTACACAGATAGCGGTGTAGATATTTCCATGTTCATACAGATAGCGGCGTAGATATTTCCATGTTCATCCAGATGGCTGTGTAGACATATCCATTTTCATACAGATGGCGTTGAAGATATTTCCATGTTCATACAGATAGCGGTGTAGGTATTTCCATGTTCATACAGATAGCGGGTTAGATATTTCCATGTTCATACAGATGGCAGTGTAGATATATCCATGTTCATACAGATGGCGGTGAAGATATTTCCATGTTCATACAGATAGCGGTGTAGATATTTCCATGTTCATACAGATAGCGGTGTAGTTATTTCCATGTGTAATGAGATAGCTGTGTAGATATTCCCATGTATATGCAGATAGCTGTGTAGATATTTCCATTTTCAAGCAGATAGCGGTGTATATACTTCCCTGTTCAAACAGATAGCGGTGTAGATATTTCCATGTTCATACAGATAGTGGTGTAGATATTTCCATGTTTGTACAGATAGCGGTGTAGATATCTCCATCTTAATACAGATGGCGGTGTAGATATTTATATGTTCATACAGATGGCGGTGCAGATATTTCCATGTTCATACTCACGGCGGTGTAGATATTTCCATGTTCATACAGATAGTGGTGCAGTTATTTCCATGTGTAAAGAGATAGCTGTGTAGATATTTCCATGTATATGCAGATAGCTGTGTAGATATTTCCATTTACATGCAGATAGCGGTGTATATATTTCCCTGTTCAAACAGTTAGCGGTGTAGATATTTCCATGTTCAGAAAGATAGCGGTGTAGATATTTGCATGTTTATACAGATAGCGGTGAAGATGTATGCATGTTTACACAGATAGCGGTGTAGATATATCCATGTTCATACAGATGGCGGTGTAGATATTTCCATCTTCATACAGATAGCGTTGCAGATATTTCCATGTTCATCCAGATGGCTGTGTAGATATATCCATGTTCATACAGATGGCGGTGAAGAAATTTCCATGTTCATACAGATAGCGGTGTAGATATTTCCATGTTCATACAGAAAGCTGTGTAGATATTTCCATGTTCATACAGATAGCGGTGTAGATATTTCCATGTTCATACAGATAGAGGTGTAGATATTTCCATGTTCATACAGATAGCGGTGTAGCTATTTCCATGTTCATCCAGATGGCTGTGTAGATATATCCATGTTCATACAGATAGCGATGTAGATATTTCCATGTTCATACAGATAGTGGTGTAGATATTTCCATGTTCATAAAGATAGCGGTGTAACTATTTCCATGTTCATACAGATAGCGGTGTAGATATTTCCATGTTCAAGGAGATAGCGGTGTAGATATTTCCATGTTCATACAGATAGCTGTGCTGATATTTCCATATTTACACAGGTAGCGGTGTTGATATTTCCATGTTTATGCAGATAGCGGTGTAGATATTTCCATGTTTATACAGGTAGCGGTGTAGATATTTCCATGTTCATACAGATAGCGGTGTAGATATTTCCATGTTTATACAGACAGCAGTGTAGATATTTCCTTGTTTATACAGATAGCGGTGTAGATATCTCCTTCTTTATACAGATGGCGGTGGAGATATTTATATGTTCATACAGGTGGCGGTGCAGATATTTCCATGTTCATACAGATGGCGGTGCAGATATTTCCATGTTCATACAGATGGCGGTGTAGATATTTCCATGTTCATACAGATAGCGGTGTGGATATTTCCATGTTCATAGAGATAGCGGTGTAGATATTTCCATGTTCATACAGATAGCGGTGCTGATATTTCCATGTTTATACAGGTAGCGGTGTAGATATTTCCATGTTTATACAGATAGCGGTGAAGATGTATGCATGTTTACACATATAGCGGTGTATATATTTTCATGTTCATCCAGATGGCTGTGTAGATATTTCCATGTTCATACCGATAGTGGTGTAGATATTTCCATGTTCATCCAGATGGCTGTGTAGATATATCCATGTTCATACAGATGGCAGTGAAGATATTTCCATGTTCATACAGATAGCGGTGTAGATGTTTCCATGTTCATACAGATAGCGGTGTAGATATTTCCGTGTTCATACCGATAACGGTGCTGATATTTCCATGTTTATACAGGTAGCGGTGTAGATATTTCCATGTTTATACAGATAGCGGTGTAGATATTTCCATGTATATACAGATAGCAGTGTAGATATTTCCATGTTTATGCAGATGGCGGTGAAGATATCTCTTTCTTAATACAGAGGGCAGTGTAGATATTTATATGTTCATAGAGATGGCGGTGCAGATATTTCCATGTTCATACAGGTGGCGGTGTAGATATTTCCATGTTCATACAGATAGCGGTGTAGTTATTTCCATGTGTAAAGAGATAGCTGTATAGATATTTCCATGTATATGCAGATAGCTGTTTAGATATTTCCATTTTCATGCAGATAGCGGTGTATATATTTCCCTGTTCAAACAGATAGCGGTGTAGATATTTCCATGTTCATACAGATAGTGGTGTAGATATTTCCATGTTCATACATATAGCGGTGTAGTTATTTCCATGTTCATCCAGATGGCTGTGTAGATATATCCATGTTCATACATATAGCGGTGTAGATAATTCCATGTTCATACAGATAGTGGTGTAGATATTTCCATGTTCATACAGATAGCGGTGTAGCTATTTCCATGTTCATACAGATAGCGGTGTAGATATTTCCATGTTTATACAGATAGCGGTGAAGATGTATGCATGTTTACAAGGATAGCAGTGTAGATGTTTCCATGTTCATGCAGATAGCGGTGTAGATATTTCCATGTTCATCCAGATGGCATTGTAGATATATCCATGTTCATACAGATGGCAGTGAAGATATTTCCATGTTCATACAGATAGCGGTGTAGATATTTCCATGTTCATACAGATAGCGGTGGAGATATTTCCGTGTTCAGACCGATAGCGGTGCTGATATTTCCATGTTTATACAGGTAGCGATGTAGATATTTCCATGTTTGTACAGATAGTGGTGTAGATATTTCCATGTTTATACAGATAGCAGTCTAAATATTTCCATGTTTATACAGATATCGGTGTAGATATCCCCTTCTTAATGCAGATGGCGGTGTAGATATTTATATGTTCATACAGATGGCGGTGCAAATAATTCCATGTTCATACAGATGGCGGTGTAGTTATTTCCATGTTTATAGAGATAGCGGTGTAGTTATTTCCATGTGTAAAGAGATAGCTGTGTAGATATTCCCATGTATATTCAGATAGCTGTGTAGATATTTCCATTTTCATGCAGATAGCGGTGTATATATTTCCCTGTTCAAACAGATAGCGGTGTAGATATTTCCATGTTCATACAGATAGTGGTGTAGATATTTCCATGTTCATACAGATAGCGGTGTAGCTATTTCCATGTTCATACAGATAGCGGTGTGGATATTTCAATGTTCATATAGATAGCGGGGTAGATATTTCCATGTTCATACAGATAGCGGTGCTGATATTTCCATGTTTATACAGGTAGCGGTGTAGATATTTCCATGTTTATACAGAGAGCGGTGAAGATGTCTGCATGTTTACACATATAGCGGTGTAGATATTTTCATGTTCATCCAGATGGCTGTGTAGATATTTCCATGTTCATACAGATAGCGGTGCTGATATTTCCATGTTTATACAGGTAGCGATGTAGAAATTTCCATATTTATACAGATAGCGGTGTAGATATTTCCATGTTTATACAGATAGCAGTGTAGATATTTCCATGTTTATACAGATAGCGGTGTAGATATCTCCTTCTTAATACAGATGGCAGTGTAGATATTTATATGTTCATAGAGATGGCGGTGCAGATATTTCCATGTTCATACAGATGGCGGTGTAGATATTTCCATGTTCATACAGATAGCGGTGTAGCTATTTCCATTTGTAAAGAGATAGCTGTATAGATATTTCCATGTATATGCAGATAGCTGTGTAGATATTTCCATTTTCATGAAGATAGCGGTGTATATATTTCCCTGTTCAAACAGATAGCGGTGTAGATATTTCCATGTTCATACAGATAGTGTTGTAGATATTTCCATGTTCATACAGATAGCGGTGTAGATATTTCCATGTTCATCCAGATGGCTGTGTAGATATATCCATGTTCATACAGATAGCGGTGTAGATATTTCCATGTTCATATAGATAGTGGTGTAGATATTTGCATGTTCATACAGATAGCGGTGTAGCTATTTCCATGTTCATACAGATAGCGGTGTAGATATTTCCATGTTCATAGAGATAGCGGTGTAGATATTTCCATGTTCATACAGATAGCGGTGCTGATATTTCCATGTTTATACAGGTAGCGGTGTAGATATTTCCATGTTTATACAGATAGTGGTGTAGATATTTCCATGTTTATACAGATTGCGGTGTAGATATTTCCAAGTTTATACAGATAGCGGTTTAGATATCTCCATCTTAATACAGATGGCGGTGTAGATATTTATATGTTCAAACAGATGGCGGTGCAGATATTTCCATGTTCATACAGATGGCGGTGTAGATATTTCCATGTTGATACAGATAGCGGTGTAGTTATTTCCATGAGTAAAGAGATGGCTGTGTAGATATTCCCATGTATATGCAGATAGCTGTGTAGATATTTCCATTTTCAAGCAGATAGTGGTGTGTATACTTCCCTGTTCAAACAGATAGCGGTGTGGATACTTCCATGTTCATACAGATAGTGGTGTAGATATTTCCATGTTCATACAGATAGCGGTGTACCTATTTCCATGTTCATACAGATAGCGGTGTGGATATTTCCATGTTCATAGAGATAGCAGTGTAGATATTTCCATGTTTATACAGGTAGCGGTGTAGATATTTCCATGTTTATACAGATAGCGGTGAAGATGTATGCATGATTACACAGATAGCGGTGTAGATATTTTCATGTTCATCCAGATGGCTTTGTAGATATTTCCATGTTCATACAGATGGCGGTGAAGATATTTCCATGTTCATACAGATAGCGGTGTAGATATTTCCGTGTTTATACAGATAGCGGTGTAGATATTTCCATGTTCATATGGATAGCAGTGTAGCTATTTCCATGTTCATACAGATAGCGGTGTAGATATTTCCATGTTCATCCAGATGGCTGTGTAGATATATCCATGTTCATACAGATGGCGGTGAAGATATTTCCATGTTCATACAGATAGCGGTGTAGATATTTCCATGTTCATACAGATAGTGGTGTAGATAATTCCATGTTCATACAGATAGCGGTGTAGCTATTTCCATATTCATACAGATAGCGGTGTAGATATTTCCATGTTCATCCAGATGGCTGTGTAGCTATTTACATGTTCATAAAGATAGCGGTGCTGATATTTCCATGTTAATACAGGTAGCAGTGTAGATATTTCCTTGTTTATACAGAAAGCAGCATAGATATTTCCATGTTTATACAGATAGCGGTGTAGATATTTCCAAGTTTATACAGATAGCGGTGTAGATATTTCCATGTTTATAGAGATAGCAGTGTAGTTATTTCCATCTGTAAAGAGATAGCTTTGTAGATATTTCCGTGTATATGCAGATAGCTGTGTAGATATTTCCATTTTCATGCAGATAGCGGTGAGGATGTATACATGTTTACAAAGATAGCGGTGTAGATATTTCCATGTTCATACAGATAGCGATGTAGATATTTCCATGTTCATACAGATGGCTGTGTAGATATATCTATGTTCTTACAGATGGCGGAGAAGATATTTCCATGTTCATACAGATAGCGGTGTAGATATTTCCATGTTCATACAGATAGCGGTGTAGATATTTCCATGTTCATACAGATAGCGGTGTAGATATTTCCATGTTCATACAGATAGCGGTGTAGATATTTCCATGTTCATCCAGATGGCTGTGTAGATATATCCATGTTCATACAGATGGCGGTGAAGATATTTCCATGTTCATACAGATAGCGTTGCAGATATTTCCATGTTCATACAGATAGCCGTGTAGATATTCCCATGTTTATACCGATAGCGGTGCTGATACTTCCATGTTTATATAGGTAACGGTGTACATATTTCCATTTTTACACATATAGCGGTGTAGATATTTCCATGTTCATACAGATAGCGGTGTAGATAATTCCATTTTCATAGAGATAGCGGTGTAGATATTTACATGTTCATACAGATAGCGGTGCTGATATTTCCATGTTTATACAGGTAGCGGTGTAGACATTTCCATGTTTATACAGATAGTGTTGTAGATATTTCCAAGTTTATACAGATAGCGGTGTAGATATCTCCATCATAATACAGATGGCGGTGTAGATATTTATATGTTCATACAGATGGCGGTGCAGATATTTCCATATTCATACAGATGGCAGTGTATATATTTCCATGTTCATACAGATAGCGGTGTAGTTATTTCCATGTGTAAAGAGATAGCTGTGTAGATTTACCCATGTATATGCAGATAGCTGTGTAGATATTTCCATTTTCAAGCAGATAGCGGTGTATATACTTCCCTGATCAAACAGATACCGGTGTAGATATTTCCATGTTCATAGAGATTGTGGTGTAGATATTTCCATGTTCATACATATAGCGGAGTAGCTATTTCCATGTTCATACAGATAGCGGTGTGGATTTTTCCATGTTCATAGGGGTAGCGGTGTAGATATTTCCATGTTGATACAGATAGCGGTGTAGATATTTCCATGTTTATACAGGTAGCGGTGTAGATATTTCCATGTTTATACAGATAGCAGTGTAGATATTTCCATGTTTATACACATAGCGGTGTAGATATTTCCATGTTTATACAGATAGTGGTGTAGATATTTCCATGTTTATGCAGATAGTGGTGTAGATATCTCCATCTTAATACAGATGGCGGTGTAGATATTTAAATGTTCATACTGATGGCGGTGCAGATATATACATGTTCATACAGATGGCAGTGTAGATATTTCCATGTTCATACAGATAGCGGTGTAGTTATTTCCATGTGTAAAGAGATAGCAGTGTAAATATTTCCATGTATAAGCAGATAGCTGTGTAGATATTTCCGTTTTCATGCAGATAGCGGTGTATGTATTTCCCTGTTCAAACAGTTAGCGGTGTAGATATTTCCATGTACATAAAGATAGCGGTGTAGATATTTCCATGTTTATACAGATAGCTGTGAAGATGTATGCATGTTTACACAGATAGCGGTGTAGATATTTCCATGTTTATCCACATGGCTGTGTAGATATATCCATGTTCATCCAGATGGCTGTGTAGATATATCCATGTTCATACAGATGGCGGTGAAGATATTTCCATGTTCATACAGATGGCGTTGTAGATATTTCCATGTTCATACAGAGAGCCGTGTAGATATTGCCATGTTCGTACCGATAGCGGTGCTGATACTTCCATGTTTATACAGTTAGCGGTGTACTTATTTCCTTGTTTATACAGGTAGCGGTGTAGATATTTCCATGTTCATACAGATAGCGGTGTAGATATTTCCATGTTTATACAGATAGAGGTGTAGATATCTCATTCTTAATACAGATGGCGGTGTAGATATTTATATGTTCATGCAGATGGCGGTGCAGATATTTCCATGTTCATACAGATAGCGGTGTAGATATTTCCATGTTTATACAGATAGCGGTGTAGATATCTCATTCCTAATACAGATGGCGGTGTACATATTTATATGTTCATCCAGACGGCTGTGTAGACATATCCATGTTCATACAGATGGCGGTGAAGATATTTCCATGTTCATACAGATGGCTGTGTAGATATATCCATGTTCATACAGATGGCGGTGAAGATTTTTCCAAGTTCATACAGATGGCGGTGTAGATATTTCCATGTTCATACAGATAGCGGTGCTGATATTTCCATGTTTATACAGGTAGCAGTGTAGATATTTCCATGTTTATACAGATAGCGGTGTAGATATTTCCATGTTTATACAAATAGCCGTGTAGATATTTCCATGTTTATACAGATAGCGGTGTAGATATTGCCATGTTCATGCAGATAGTGGTGTAGATATCTCCATCTTAATACAGATGGCGGTGTAGATATTTAAATGTTCATACAGATGGCGGTGCAGATATTTCCATGTTCATACAGATGGCGGTGTAGATATTTCCATGTTCATACAGATAGCGGTGTAGTTATTTCCATGTGTAAAGAGATAGCTGTGTAGATATTTCCATGTATAAGCAGATAGCTGTGTAGATATTTCCGTTTTCATGCAGATAGCGGTGTATGTATTTCCCTGTTCACACAGTTAGCGGTGTAGATATTTCCATGTACATAAAGATAGCGGTGTAGATATTAACATGTTCATCCACATGGCTGTGTAGATATATCCATGTTCATACAGATGGCGGTGAAGATATTTCCATGTTCATACAGATAGCGGTGTAGATATTTCCATGTTCATACAGATAGCGGTGTAGATATTTCCATGTTCATACAGATAGCGGTGTATGTATTTCCATGTTCATACAGATAGCGGTGTATATATTTCCATGTTCATCCTGATGGCTGTGTAGATATTTCCATGTTCATACAGATAGCGGTGTAGATATTTCCATGTTCATACAGAAAGCGGTGGAGATATTTCCATGTTCATCCAGATGGCTGTGTAGATATATCCATGTTCATACAGATGGCGGTGAAGATATTTCCATGTTTATACAGATGGCGTTGTAGATATTTCCATGTTCATACAGATAGCCGTGTACATATTGCCATGTTCATACCGATAGCGGTGCTGATACTCCCATGTTTATACAGGTAGCGGTGTACATATTTCCGAGTTTATACAGGTAGCGGTGTAGATATTTCCATGTTCATACAGATAGCGGTGTAGATATTTGCATGTTTATACAGATAGCGGTGTAGATATCTCCTTCTTAATACAGATGGCGGTGTAGATATTTATATGTTCATACAGATGGCGGTGCAGATATTTCCATGTTCATACAGATGGTGGTGTAGATATTTCCATGTTTATAGAGGTAGCGGTGTAGTTATTTCCATGTGCAAAGAGATAGCTCTGTAGATATTTCCATGTATATGCAGATAGCTGTGTAGATATTTCCATTTTCATGCAGATAGCGGTGTAGATATTTCCATGTTCAAACAGATAGCGGTGTAGATATTTCCATATTCATACAGATAGCGGTGTGGATATTTCCATGTTTATACAGATAGCGGTGAAGATGTATGCATGTTTACACAGATAGCGGTGTAGATATTTCCATGTTCATACAGATAGCGGTGTAGACATTTCCATGTTCATCCAGACGGCTGTGTAGACATATCCATGTTCATACAGATGGCGGTGAAGATATTTCCATGTTCATACAGATGGCTGTGTAGATATATCCATGTTCATACTGATGGCGGTGAAGATTTTTCCATGTTCATACAGATTCCTTCGTAGATATTTCCATGTTCATACAGATAGCGGTGCTGATATTTCTATGTTTATACAGGTAGCAGTGTAGATATTTCCATGTTTATACAGATAGCTGTGTAGATATTTCCATGTTTATACACATAGTGGTATAGATATTTCCATTTTTATACAGATAGCGGTGTAGATATCTCCATCTTAATACAGATGGCGGTGTAGATATTTATATGTTCATACAGATGGCGGTGCAGATATTTCCATGTTCATACAGATGGCAGTGAAGATATTTCCATGTTCATACAGATGGCGGTGTAGATACTTCCATGTTCATACTGATAGCGGTGCTGATATTTCCATGTTTATACAGGTAGCGGTGTAGATATTTCCATGTTTATACAGATAGCAGTGTAGATATTTCCATGTTTATACACATAGCGGTGTAGATATTTCCATGTTTATACAGATAGCGGTGTAGATATCTCCATCTTAATACAGATGGCGGTGTAGATATTTATATGTTCATTCAGATGGCGGTGCATATATTTCCATGTTCATACAGATGGCGGTGTAGATATTTCCATGTTCATACAGTTAGCGGTGTAGTTATTTCCATGTGTAAGGAGATAGCTGTGTAGATATTTCCATGTATATGCAGATAGCTGTGTAGACATTTCCATTTTCATGCAGATAGCGGTGTATATATTTCCCTGTTCAAACAGTTAGCGGTGTAGATATTTCCATGTTCATAAAGATAGCAGTGTAGATATTTCCATGTTTATACAGATAGCGGTGAAGATGTATGCATGTTTACACAGATAGCGGTGTAGATATTTCCATGTTCATCCACATGGCTGTGTAGATATATCCATGTTCATACAGATAGCGGTGTAGATATTTCCATGTTCATACAGATAGCGGTGCAGATATTTCCATGTTCATCCAGATGGCTGTGTAGATATATCCATGTTCATACAGACGGAGGTGAAGATATTTCCATGTTCAAACAGATAGCGGTGTAGATATTTCCATGTTCATACAGATAGCGGTGTAGATATTTCCATGTTCATACAGATAGCGGTGTATGTATTTCCATGTTCATACAGATAGCGCTGTAGATATTTCCATGTTGATCCAGAAGGCTGTGTAGATATATCCATGTTCATACAGATAGCGGTGTTGATATTTCCATGTTCATCCAGATGGCTGTGTAGCTATTTCCATGTTCATACAGATAGTGGTGTAGATATTTCCATGTTCATACAGATAGCGGTGTAGATATTTCCATGTTCATACAGATAGCCGTGTAGATATTGCCATGTTCATACCGATAGCGCTGCTGATACTTCCATGTTTATACAGGTAGCGGTGTACATATTTCCGTGTTTATACAGGTAGCGGTGTAGATATTTCCATGTTCATACAGATAGCGGTGTAGATATTTCCATGTTTATACAGATAGCGGTGTAGCTATCTCTTTCTTAATACAGATGGCGGTGTAGATATTTATATGTTCATACAGATGGCAGTGCAGATATTTCCATGTTCATACAAATGGTGGTGTAGATATTTCCATGTTTATAGAGATAGCGGTGTAGTTATTTCCATGTGCAAAGAGATGGCTGTGTAGATATTTCCATGTATATGCAGATAGCTTTGTAGATATTTCCATTTTCATGTAGATAGCGGTGTAGATATTTCCATGTTCAAACAGATAGCGGTGTAGATATTTCCATGTTCATACAGATAGCGGTGTGGTTATTTCCATGTTTTTACAGATAGCGGTGAAGATGTATGCATGTTTACACAGATAGCGGTGTAGATATTTTCATGTTCATACAGATAGCGGTGTAGATATTTCCATGTTCATCCAGACCGCTGTGTAGACATATCCATGTTCATAAAGATGGCGGTGAAGATATTTCCATGTTCATACAGATGGCTGTGTAGATATATCCATGTTCATAACGATGGCGGTGAAGATTTTTCCATGTTCATACAGATGGCGGTGTAGATATTTCCATGTTCATACAGATAGCGGGGCTGATATTTCCATGTTTATACATGTAGCAGTGTAGATATTTCCATGTTTATACAGATAGCGGTGTAGATATTTCCATGTTTATACAGATAGCGGTGTAGATATCTCCTTCTTAATACAGATGGCGGTGTAGATATTTATATGTTCATACAGATGGCGGTGCAGATATTTCCATGTTCATACAGATGGTGGTGTAGATATTTCCATGTTTATAGAGGTAGCGGTGTAGTTATTTCCATGTGCAAAGAGATAGCTCTGTAGATATTTCCATGTATATGCAGATAGCTGTGTAGATATTTCCATTTTCATGCAGATAGAGGTGTAGATATTTCCATGTTCAAACAGATAGCGGTGTAGATATTTCCATATTCATACAGAGAGCGGTGTGGATATTTCCATGTTTATACAGATAGCGGTGAAGATGTATGCATGTTTACACAGATAGCGGTTTAGATATTTCCATGTTCATACAGATAGCGGTGTAGACATTTCCATGTTCATCCAGACGGCTGTGTAGACATATCCATGTTCATACAGATGGCGGTGAGGATATTTCCATGTTCATACAGATGGCTGTGTAGATATATCCATGTTCATACTGATGGCGGTGAAGATTTTTCCATGTTCATACAGATTCCTGCGTAGATATTTCCATGTTCATACAGATAGCGGTGCTGATATTTCTATGTTTATACAGGTAGCAGTGTAGATATTTCCATGTTTATACAGATAGCTGTGAAGATATTTCCATGTTTATACACATAGTGGTATAGATATTTCCATTTTTATACAGATTGCGGTGTAGATATCTCCATCTTAATACAGATGGCGGTGTAGATATTTATATGTTCATACAGATGGCGGTGCAGATATTTCCATGTTCATACAGATGGCAGTGAAGATATTTCCATGTTCATACAGATGGCGGTGTAGATACTTCCATGTTCATACTGATAGCGGTGCTGATATTTCCATGTTTATACAGGTAGCGGTGTAGATATTTCCATGTTTATACAGATAGCAGTGTAGATATTTCCATGTTTATACACATAGCGGTGTAGATATTTCCATGTTTATACAGATAGCGGTGTAGATATCTCCATCTTAATACAGATGGCAGTGTAGATATTTATATGTTCATTCAGATGGCGGTGCATATATTTTCATGTTCATACAGATGGCGGTGTAGATATTTCCATGTTCATACAGTTAGCGGTGTAGTTACTTCCATGTGTAAGGAGATAGCTGTGTAGATATTTCCATGTATATGCAGATAGCTGTGTAGACATTTCCATTTTCATGCAGATAGCGGTGTATATATTTCCCTGTTCAAACAGTTAGCGGTGTAGATATTTCCATGTTCATAAAGATAGCAGTGTAGATATTTCCATGTTTATACAGATAGCGGTGAAGATGTATGCATGTTTACACAGATAGCGGTGTAGATATTTCCATGTTCATCCAGATGGCTGTGTAGATATATCCATGTTCATACAGATAGCGGTGTAGATATTTCCATGTTCATACAGATTGCGGTGTTGATATTTCCATGTTCATCCAGATGGCTGTGTAGCTATTTCCATGTTCATACAGATAGTGGTGTAGATATTTCCATGTTCATACAGATAGCGGTGTAGATATTTCCATGTTCATACAGATAGCCGTGTAGATATTGCCATGTTCATACCGATAGCGCTGCTGATACTTCCATGTTTATACAGGTAGCGGTGTACATATTTCCGTGTTTATACAGGTAGCGGTGTAGATATTTCCATGTTCATACAGATAGCGGTGTAGATATTTCCATGTTTATACAGATAGCGGTGTAGCTATCTCTTTCTTAATACAGATGGCGGTGTAGATATTTATATGTTCATACAGATGGCAGTGCAGATATTTCCATGTTCATACAAATGGTGGTGTAGATATTTCCATGTTTATAGAGATAGCGGTGTAGTTATTTCCATGTGCAAAGAGATGGCTGTGTAGATATTTCCATGTATATGCAGATAGCTTTGTAGATATTTCCATTTTCATGTAGATAGCGGTGTAGATATTTCCATGTTCAAACAGATAGCGGTGTAGATATTTCCATGTTCATACAGATAGCGTTGTGGTTATTTCCATGTTTTTACAGATAGCGGTGAAGATGTATGCATGTTTACACAGATAGCGGTGTAGATATTTTCATGTTCATACAGATAGCGGTGTAGATATTTCCATGTTCATCCAGACCGCTGTGTAGACATATCCATGTTCATAAAGATGGCGGTGAAGATATTTCCATGTTCATACAGATGGCTGTGTAGATATATCCATGTTCATACCGATGGCGGTGAAGATTTTTCCATGTTCATACAGATGGCGGTGTAGATATTTCCATGTTCATACAGATAGCGGGGCTGATATTTCCATGTTTATACATGTAGCAGTGTAGATATTTCCATGTTTATACAGATAGCGGTGTAGATATTTCCATGTTTATACAGATAGCGGTGTAGATATCTCCATCTTAATACAGATGGCTGTGTAGATATTTATATGTTCATACAGATGGCGGTGCAGATATTTCGATGTTCATACAGATGGCAGTGAAGATATTTCCATGTTCATACAGATGGCGGTGTAGATACTTCCATGTTCATACGGATAGCGGTGCTGATATTTCCATGTTTATACAGGTAGCGGTGTAGATATTTCCATGTTTATACAGATAGCAGTGTAGATATTTCCATGTTTATACACATAGCGGTGTAGATATTTCCATGTTTATACAGATAGCGGTGTAGATATCTCCATCTTAATACAGATGGCGGTGTAGATATTTATATGTTCATTCAGATGGCGGTGCATATATTTCCATGTTCATACAGATGGCGGTGTAGATATTTCCATGTTCATACAGTTAGCGGTGTAGTTATTTCCATGTGTAAGGAGATAGCTGTGTAGATATTTCCATGTATATGCAGATAGCTGTGTAGACATTTCCATTTTCATGCAGATAGCGGTGTATATATTTCCCTGTTCAAACAGTTAGCGGTGTAGATATTTCCATGTTCATAAAGATAGCAGTGTAGATATTTCCATGTTTATACAGATAGCGGTGAAGATGTATGCATGTTTACACAGATAGCGGTGTAGATATTTCCATGTTCATCCAGATGGCTGTGTAGATATATCCATGTTCATACAGATAGCGGTGTAGATATTTCCATGTTCATACAGATAGCGGTGCAGATATTTCCATGTTCATCCAGATGGCTGTGTAGATATATCCATGTTCATACAGACGGCGGTGAAGATATTTCCATGTTCAAACAGATAGCGGTGTAGATATTTCCATGTTCATACAGATAGCGGTGTAGATATTTCCATGTTCATACAGATAGCGGTGTATGTATTTCCATGTTCATACAGATAGCGCTGTAGATATTTCCATGTTCATCCAGAAGGCTGTGTAGATATATCCATGTTCATACAGATAGCGGTGTTGATATTTCCATGTTCATCCAGATGGCTGTGTAGCTATTTCCATGTTCATACAGATAGTGGTGTAGATATTTCCATGTTCATACAGATAGCGGTGTAGATATTTCCATGTTCATACAGATAGCCGTGTAGATATTGCCATGTTCATACCGATAGCGCTGCTGATACTTCCATGTTTATACAGGTAGCGGTGTACATATTTCCGTGTTTATACAGGTAGCGGTGTAGATATTTCCATGTTCATACAGATAGCGGTGTAGATATTTCCATGTTTATACAGATAGCGGTGTAGCTATCTCTTTCTTAATACAGATGGCGGTGTAGATATTTATATGTTCATACAGATGGCAGTGCAGATATTTCCATGTTCATACAGATGGTGGTGTAGATATTTCCATGTTTATAGAGATAGCGGTGTAGTTATTTCCATGTGCAAAGAGATGGCTGTGTAGATATTTCCATGTATATGCAGATAGCTTTGTAGATATTTCCATTTTCATGTAGATAGCGGTGTAGATATTTCCATGTTCAAACAGATAGCGGTGTAGATATTTCCATGTTCATACAGATAGCGGTGTGGTTATTTCCATGTTTTTACAGATAGCGGTGAAGATGTATGCATGTTTACACAGATAGCGGTGTAGATATTTTCATGTTCATACAGATAGCGGTGTAGATATTTCCATTTTCATCCAGACCGCTGTGTAGACATATCCATGTTCATAAAGATGGCGGTGAAGATATTTCCATGTTCATACAGATGGCTGTGTAGATATATCCATGTTCATACCGATGGCGGTGAAGATTTTTCCATGTTCATACAGATGGCGGTGTAGATATTTCCATGTTCATACAGATAGCGGGGCTGATATTTCCATGTTTATACATGTAGCAGTGTAGATATTTCCATGTTTATACAGATAGCGGTGTAGATATTTCCATGTTTATACACATAGCGGTGTAGATATTTCCATGTTTATACAGATAGCGGTGTAGATATCTCCATCTTAATACAGATGGCGGTGTATATATTTATATGTTCATACAGATGGAGGTGCAGATATTTCCATGTTCATACAGATGGCGGTGAAGATATTTCCATGTTCATACAGATGGCGGTGTAGATACTTCCATGTTCATACTGATAGCGGTGCTGATATTTCCATGTTTATACAGGTAGCGGTGTAGATATTTCCATGTTTATACAGATAGCGGTGTAGGTATTTCCATGTTTTACAAATAGCGGTGTAGATATTTCCATGTTTATGCAGATAGTGGTGTAGATATCTCCATCTTAATACAGATGGCTGTGTAGATATTCAAATGTTCATACAGATGGCGGTGCAGATATTTCCATGTTCATACAGATAGTGGTGTAGTTATTTCCATGTGTAAAGAGATAGCTGTGTAGATATTTCCATGTATAAGCAGATAGCTGTGTAGATATTTCCGTTTTCATGCAGATAGCGGTGTATGTGTTTCCCTGTTCAAACAGTTAGCGGTGTAGATATTTCCATGTACATAAAGATAGCGGTGTAGATATTTCCATGTTCATCCACATGGCTGTGTAGATATATCCATGTTCATACAGATGGCGGTGAAGATATTTCCATGTTCATACAGATAGCGGTGTAGATATTTCCATGTTCATACAGATAGCGGTGCTGATATTTCCATGTTCATACAGATAGCGGTGTATGTATTTCCATGTTCATACAGATATCGGTGTAGATATTTCCAGGTTCATCCTGATGGCTGTGTAGATATTTCCATGTTCATACAGATAGCGGTGTAGGTATTTCCATGTTCATACAGATAGCGGTGTAGATATTTCCATGTTCATCCAGATGGCCGTGTAGATATATCCATGTTCATACAGATGGCAGTGAAGATATTTCCATGTTCATACAGATGGCGTTGTAGATATTTCCATGTTCATACAGATATCTGTGTAGATATTGCCTTGTTCATACCGATAGCGGTGCTGATACTTCCATGTTTATACAGGTAGCGGTGTACATATTTCCGTGTTTATACAGGTAGCGGTGTAGATATTTCCATGTTCATACAGATAGCGGTGTAGATATTTCCATGTTTATACAGATAGCAGTGTAGATATCTCCTTCTTAATACAGATGGCGGTGTAGATATTTATATGTTCATACAGATGGCGGTGCAGATATTTCCATGTTCATACAGATGGTGGTGTAGATATTTCCATGTTTATAGAGGTAGCGGTGTAGTTATTTCCATGTGCAAAGAGATAGCTGTGTAGATATTTCTATGTATATGCAGATAGCTGTGAAGATATTTCCATTTTCATGCAGATAGCGGTGTAGATATTTCCATGTTCAAACAGATAGCGGTGTAGATATTTCCATGTTCATACAGATAGCGGTGTAGATATTTCCATGTTCATCCAGACGGCTGTGTAGACATATCCATGTTCATACAGATGGCGGTGAAGATATTTCCATGTTCATACAGATGGCTGTGTAGATATATCCATGTTCATACAGATGGCGGTGAAGATTTTTCCATGTTCATACAGATTCCGGTGTACATATTTCCATGTTCATCCAGATAGCGGTGCTGATATTTCCATGTTTATACAGGTAGCAGTGTAGATATTTCCATGTTTATACAGATAGCGGTGAAGATATATGCATGTTTACACAGATAGCGGTGTAGATATTTCCATGTTCATCCAGATGGCTGTGTAGATATATCCATGTTCATACAGATAGCGGTGTAGATATTTCCATGTTCATACAGATAGCGGTGTGTGTATTTCCATGTTCATACAGATAGCGGTGTAGATATTTCCATGTTCATCCAGATGCCTGTGTAGATATATCCATGTTCATACAGAGAGCGGTGTAGATATTTCCATGTTCATCCAGATGGCTGTGTAGCTATTTCCATGTTCATACAGATAGTGGTGTAGATATTTCCATGTTCATACAGATAGCGGTGTAGATATTTCCATGTTCATACAGATAGCCGTGTAGATATTGCCATGTTCATACCGATAGCGCTGCTGATACTTCCATGTTTATACAGGTAGCGGTGTACATATTTCCGTGTTTATACAGGTAGCGGTGTAGATATTTCCATGTTCATAGTGATAGCGGTGCAGATATTTCCATGTTCATCCAGATGGCTGTGTAGATATATCCATGTTCATACAGACGGCGGTGAAGATATTTCCATGTTCAAACAGATAGCGGTGTAGATATTTCCATGTTCATACAGATAGCGGTGTAGATATTTCCATGTTCATACAGATAGCGGTGTATGTATTTCCATGTTCATACAGATAGCGGTGTAGACATTTCCATGTTCATCCAGAAGGCTGTGTAGATATATCCATGTTCATACAGATAGCGGTGTTGATATTTCCATGTTCATCCAGATGGCTGTGTAGCTATTTCCATGTTCATACAGATAGTGGTGTATATATTTCCATGTTCATACAGATAGCGGTGTAGGTATTTCCATGTTCATACAGATAGCCGTGTAGATATTGCCATGTTCATACCGATAGCGCTGCTGATACTTCCATGTTTATACAGGTAGCGGTGTACATATTTCCGTGTTTATACAGGTAGCGGTGTAGATATTTCCATGTTCATACAGATAGCGGTGTAGATATTTCCATGTTTATACAGATAGCGGTGTAGATATCACCTTCTTAATACAGATGGCAGTGTAGATATTTATATGTTCATACAGATGGCAGTGAAAATATTTCCATGTTCATACAGATGGTGGTGTAGATATTTCCATGTTTATAGAGATAGCGGTGTAGATATTTCCATGTGCAAAGAGATAGCTGTGTAGATATTTCCATGTATATGCAGATAGCTTTGTAGATATTTCCATTTTCATGTAGATAGCGGTGTAGATATTTCCATGTTCAAACAGATAGCGGTGTAGATATTTCCATGTTCATACAGATAGCGGTGTGGATATTTCCATGTTTTTACAGATAGCGGTGAAGATGTATGCATGTTTACACAGATAGCGGTGTAGATATTTTCATGTTCATACAGATAGCGGTGTAGATATTTATATGTTCCTCCAGACGGCTGTGTAGACATATCCATGTTCATACAGATGGCGGTGAAGATATTTCCATGTTCATACAGATGGCTGTGTAGATATATCCATGTTCATACAGATGGCGGTGAAGATTTTTCCATGTTCATACAGATTCCGGTGTACATATTTCCATGTTCATACAGATAGCGGTGCTGATATTTCCATGTTTATACAGGTAGCAGTGTAGATATTTCCATGTTCATCCAGATGGCTGTGTAGATATATCCATGTTCATACAGATAGCGGTGTAGATATTTCCATGTTCATACAGATAGCGGTGTATGTATTTCCATGTTCATACAGATAGCGGTGTAGATATTTCCATGTTCATCCAGATGCCTGTGTAGATATATCCATGTTCATACAGATAGCGGTGTAGATATTTCCATGTTCATCCAGATGGCTGTGTATCTATTTCCATGTTCATACAGATAGTGGTGTAGATATTTCCATGTTCATACAGATAGCGGTGTAGATATTTCCATGTTTATACAGATAGCGGTGTAGCTATCTCTTTCTTAATACAGATGGCGGTGTAGATATTTATATGTTCATACAGATGGCAGTGCAGATATTTCCATGTTCATACAGATGGTGGTGTAGATATTTCCATGTTTATAGAGATAGCGGTGTAGTTATTTCCATGTGCAAAGAGATGGCTGTGTAGATATTTCCATGTATATGCAGATAGCTTTGTAGATATTTCCATTTTCATGTAGATAGCGGTGTAGATATTTCCATGTTCAAACAGATAGCGGTGTAGATATTTCCATGTTCATACAGATAGCGGTGTGGTTATTTCCATGTTTTTACAGATAGCGGTGAAGATGTATGCATGTTTACACAGATAGCGGTGTAGATATTTTCATGTTCATACAGATAGCGGTGTAGATATTTCCATTTTCATCCAGACCGCTGTGTAGACATATCCATGTTCATAAAGATGGCGGTGAAGATATTTCCATGTTCATACAGATGGCTGTGTAGATATATCCATGTTCATACCGATGGCGGTGAAGATTTTTCCATGTTCATACAGATGGCGGTGTAGATATTTCCATGTTCATACAGATAGCGGGGCTGATATTTCCATGTTTATACATGTAGCAGTGTAGATATTTCCATGTTTATACAGATAGCGGTGTAGATATTTCCATGTTTATACACATAGCGGTGTAGATATTTCCATGTTTATACAGATAGCGGTGTAGATATCTCCATCTTAATACAGATGGCGGTGTATATATTTATATGTTCATACAGATGGCGGTGCAGATATTTCCATGTTCATACAGATGGCGGTGAAGATATTTCCATGTTCATACAGATGGCGGTGTAGATACTTCCATGTTCATACTGATAGCGGTGCTGATATTTCCATGTTTATACAGGTAGCGGTGTAGATATTTCCATGTTTATACAGATAGCGGTGTAGGTATTTCCATGTTTTACAAATAGCGGTGTAGATATTTCCATGTTTATGCAGATAGTGGTGTAGATATCTCCATCTTAATACAGATGGCTGTGTAGATATTCAAATGTTCATACAGATGGCGGTGCAGATATTTCCATGTTCATACAGATAGTGGTGTAGTTATTTCCATGTGTAAAGAGATAGCTGTGTAGATATTTCCATGTATAAGCAGATAGCTGTGTAGATATTTCCGTTTTCATGCAGATAGCGGTGTATGTGTTTCCCTGTTCAAACAGTTAGCGGTGTAGATATTTCCATGTACATAAAGATAGCGGTGTAGATATTTCCATGTTCATCCACATGGCTGTGTAGATATATCCATGTTCATACAGATGGCGGTGAAGATATTTCCATGTTCATACAGATAGCGGTGTAGATATTTCCATGTTCATACAGATAGCGGTGCTGATATTTCCATGTTCATACAGATAGCGGTGTATGTATTTCCATGTTCATACAGATATCGGTGTAGATATTTCCAGGTTCATCCTGATGGCTGTGTAGATATTTCCATGTTCATACAGATAGCGGTGTAGGTATTTCCATGTTCATACAGATAGCGGTGTAGATATTTCCATGTTCATCCAGATGGCCGTGTAGATATATCCATGTTCATACAGATGGCAGTGAAGATATTTCCATGTTCATACAGATGGCGTTGTAGATATTTCCATGTTCATACAGATATCTGTGTAGATATTGCCTTGTTCATACCGATAGCGGTGCTGATACTTCCATGTTTATACAGGTAGCGGTGTACATATTTCCGTGTTTATACAGGTAGCGGTGTAGATATTTCCATGTTCATACAGATAGCGGTGTAGATATTTCCATGTTTATACAGATAGCAGTGTAGATATCTCCTTCTTAATACAGATGGCGGTGTAGATATTTATATGTTCATACAGATGGCGGTGCAGATATTTCCATGTTCATACAGATGGTGGTGTAGATATTTCCATGTTTATAGAGGTAGCGGTGTAGTTATTTCCATGTGCAAAGAGATAGCTGTGTAGATATTTCTATGTATATGCAGATAGCTGTGAAGATATTTCCATTTTCATGCAGATAGCGGTGTAGATATTTCCATGTTCAAACAGATAGCGGTGTAGATATTTCCATGTTCATACAGATAGCGGTGTAGATATTTCCATGTTCATCCAGACGGCTGTGTAGACATATCCATGTTCATACAGATGGCGGTGAAGATATTTCCATGTTCATACAGATGGCTGTGTAGATATATCCATGTTCATACAGATGGCGGTGAAGATTTTTCCATGTTCATACAGATTCCGGTGTACATATTTCCATGTTCATCCAGATAGCGGTGCTGATATTTCCATGTTTATACAGGTAGCAGTGTAGATATTTCCATGTTTATACAGATAGCGGTGAAGATATATGCATGTTTACACAGATAGCGGTGTAGATATTTCCATGTTCATCCAGATGGCTGTGTAGATATATCCATGTTCACACAGATAGCGGTGTAGATATTTCCATGTTCATACAGATAGCGGTGTGTGTATTTCCATGTTCATACAGATAGCGGTGTAGATATTTCCATGTTCATCCAGATGCCTGTGTAGATATATCCATGTTCATACAGAGAGCGGTGTAGATATTTCCATGTTCATCCAGATGGCTGTGTAGCTATTTCCATGTTCATACAGATAGTGGTGTAGATATTTCCATGTTCATACAGATAGCGGTGTAGATATTTCCATGTTCATACAGATAGCCGTGTAGATATTGCCATGTTCATACCGATAGCGCTGCTGATACTTCCATGTTTATACAGGTAGCGGTGTACATATTTCCGTGTTTATACAGGTAGCGGTGTAGATATTTCCATGTTCATAGTGATAGCGGTGCAGATATTTCCATGTTCATCCAGATGGCTGTGTAGATATATCCATGTTCATACAGACGGCGGTGAAGATATTTCCATGTTCAAACAGATAGCGGTGTAGATATTTCCATGTTCATACAGATAGCGGTGTAGATATTTCCATGTTCATACAGATAGCGGTGTATGTATTTCCATGTTCATACAGATAGCGGTGTAGACATTTCCATGTTCATCCAGAAGGCTGTGTAGATATATCCATGTTCATACAGATAGCGGTGTTGATATTTCCATGTTCATCCAGATGGCTGTGTAGCTATTTCCATGTTCATACAGATAGTGGTGTATATATTTCCATGTTCATACAGATAGCGGTGTAGGTATTTCCATGTTCATACAGATAGCCGTGTAGATATTGCCATGTTCATACCGATAGCGCTGCTGATACTTCCATGTTTATACAGGTAGCGGTGTACATATTTCCGTGTTTATACAGGTAGCGGTGTAGATATTTCCATGTTCATACAGATAGCGGTGTAGATATTTCCATGTTTATACAGATAGCGGTGTAGATATCACCTTCTTAATACAGATGGCAGTGTAGATATTTATATGTTCATACAGATGGCAGTGAAAATATTTCCATGTTCATACAGATGGTGGTGTAGATATTTCCATGTTTATAGAGATAGCGGTGTAGATATTTCCATGTGCAAAGAGATAGCTGTGTAGATATTTCCATGTATATGCAGATAGCTTTGTAGATATTTCCATTTTCATGTAGATAGCGGTGTAGATATTTCCATGTTCAAACAGATAGCGGTGTAGATATTTCCATGTTCATACAGATAGCGGTGTGGATATTTCCATGTTTTTACAGATAGCGGTGAAGATGTATGCATGTTTACACAGATAGCGGTGTAGATATTTTCATGTTCATACAGATAGCGGTGTAGATATTTATATGTTCCTCCAGACGGCTGTGTAGACATATCCATGTTCATACAGGTGGCGGTGAAGATATTTCCATGTTCATACAGATGGCTGTGTAGATATATCCATGTTCATACAGATGGCGGTGAAGATTTTTCCATGTTCATACAGATTCCGGTGTACATATTTCCATGTTCATACAGATAGCGGTGCTGATATTTCCATGTTTATACAGGTAGCAGTGTAGATATTTCCATGTTCATCCAGATGGCTGTGTAGATATATCCATGTTCATACAGATAGCGGTGTAGATATTTCCATGTTCATACAGATAGCGGTGTATGTATTTCCATGTTCATACAGATAGCGGTGTAGATATTTCCATGTTCATCCAGATGCCTGTGTAGATATATCCATGTTCATACAGATAGCGGTGTAGATATTTCCATGTTCATCCAGATGGCTGTGTATCTATTTCCATGTTCATACAGATAGTGGTGTAGATATTTCCATGTTCATACAGATAGCGGTGTAGATATTTCCATGTTCATACAGATAGCCGTGTAGATATTGCCATGTTCATACCGATAGCGCTGCTGATAATTCCATGTTTATACAGGTAGCGGTGTACATATTTCCGTGTTTATACAGGTAGCGTTGTAGATATTTCCATGTTCATACAGATAGCGGTGCAGATATTTCCATGTTCATCCAGATGGCTGTGTAGATATATCCATGTTCATACAGATGGCGGTGAAGATATTTCCATGTTCAAACAGATAGCGGTGTAGATATTTCCATATTCATACAGATAGCGGTGTAGATATTTCCATGTTCATACAGATAGCGGTGTATGTATTTCCATGTTCATACAGATAGCGGTGTAGATATTTCCATGTTCATCCAGAAGGCTGTGTAGATATATCCATGTTCATACAGATAGCGGTGTTGATATTTCCATGTTCATCCAGATGGCTGTGTAGCTATTTCCATGTTCATACAGATAGTGGTGTAGATATTTCTATGTTCATACAGATAGCGGTGTAGGTATTTCCATGTTCATACAGATAGCCGTGTAGATATTGCCATGTTCATACCGATAGCGCTGCTGATACTTCCATGTTTATACAGGTAGCGGTGTACATATTTCCGTGTTTATACAGGTAGCGGTGTAGATATTTCCATGTTCATACAGATAGCGGTGTAGATATTTCCATGTTTATACAGATAGCGGTGTAGATATCTCCTTCTTAATACAGATGGCGGTGTAGATATTTATATGTTCATACAGATGGCAGAGCAGATATTTCCATGTTCATACAGATGGTGGTGTAGATATTTCCATGTTTATAGAGATAGCGGTGTAGTTATTTCCATGTGCAAAGAGATAACTGTGTAGATATTTCCATGTATATGCAGATAGCTTTGTAGATATTTCCATTTTCATGTAGATAGCAGTGTAGATATTTCCATGTTTATACAGATAGCGGTGTAGATATTTCCATGTTCAAACAGATAGCGGTGTAGATATTTCCATATTCATACAGATAGCGGTGTGGATATTTCCATGTTTATACAGACAGCGGTGAAGATGTATGCATGTTTACACAGATAGCGGTGTAGATATTTCCATGTTCATACAGATAGCGGTGTAGATATTTCCATGTTCATCCAGACGGCTGTGTAGACATATCCATGTTCATACAGATGGCGGTGAAGATATTTCCATGTTCATACAGATGGCTGTGTAGATATATCCATGTTCATACAGATGGCGGTGAAGATTTTTCCATGTTCATACAGATTCCGGTGTACATATTTCCATGTTCATACAGATAGCGGTGCTGATATTTCCATGTTTATACAGGTAGCAGTGTAGATATTTCCATGTTTATAGAGATAGCGGTGTAGATATTTCCATGTTTATACACATAGTGGTATAGAAATTTCCATTTTTATACAGATAGCGGTGTAGATATCTCCATCTTAATACAGATGGCGGTGTTGATATTTATATGTTCATACAGATGGCGGGGCAGATATTTCCATGTTCATACAGATGGCGGTGAAGATATTTCCATGTTCATACAGATGGCGGTGTAGATACTTCCATGTTCATACTGATAGCGGTGCTGAAATTTCCATGTTTATACAGGTAGCGGTGTAGATATTTCCATGTTTATACAGACAGCAGTGTAGATATTTCCATGTTTATACACATAGCGGTGTAGATATTTCCATGTTTATACAGATAGCGGTGTAGATATCTCCATCTTAATACAGATGGTGGTGTAGATATTTATATGTTCATTCAGATGGCGGTGCATATATTTCCATGTTCATACAGATGGCGGTGTAGATATTTCCATGTTCATACAGATAGCGGTGTAGTTATTTCCATGTGTAAAGAGATAGCTGTGTAGATATTTCCATGTATATGCAGATAGCTGTGTAGACATTTCCATTTTCATGCAGATAGCGGTGTATATATTTCCCTGTTCAAACAGTTAGCGGTGTACATATTTCCATGTTCATAAAGATAGCAGTGTAGATATTTCCATGTTTATACAGATAGCGGTGAAGATGTATGCATGTTTACACAGATAGCGGTGTAGATATTTCCATGTTCATCCAGATGGCTGTGTAGATATATCCATGTTCATACAGATAGCGGTGTAGATATTTCCATGTTCATACAGATAGCGGTGTATGTATTTCCATGTTCATACAGATAGCGGTGTAGATATTTCCATGTTCATCCAGATGGCTGTGTAGCTATTTCCATGTTCATACAGATAGTGGTGTAGATATTTCCATGTTCATACAGATAGCGGTGTAGATATTTCCATGTTCATTCAGATAGCCGTGTAGATATTGCCATGTTCATACCGATAGTGCTGCTGATACTTCCATGTTTATACAGGTAGCAGTGTACATATTTCCGTGTTTATACAGGTAGCGGTGTAGATATTTCCATGTTCATACAGATAGCAGTGTAGATATTTCCATGTTTATACAGATAGCGGTGTAGATATCTCCTTCTTAATACAGATGGCGGTGTAGATATTTATATGTTCATACAGATGGCAGTGCAGATATTTCCATGTTCATACAGATGGCGGTGTAGATATTTCCATGGTTATAGAGATAGCGGTGTAGTTATTTCCATGTGCAAAGAGATAGCTGTGTAGATATTTCCATGTATATGCAGATAGCTTTGTAGATATTTCCATTTTCATGCAGATAGCGGTGTAGATATTTCCATGTTCAAACAGATAGCGGTGTAGATATTTCCATGTTCATACAGATAGCGGTGTGGATATTTCCATGTTTTTACAGATAGCGGTGAAGATGTATGCATGTTTACACAGATAGCAGTGTAGATACATTCATGATCATACAGATAGCGGTGTAGATATTTCCATGTTCATCCAGACGGCTGTGTAGACATATCCATGTTCATACAGATGGCGGTGAAGATATTTCCATGTTCATACAGATGGCTGTGTAGATATATCTATGTTCATACAGATGGCGGTGAAGATTTTTCCATGTAAATACAGATGGCGCTGTAGATATTTCCATGTTCATACAGATAGCGGGGCTGATATTTCCATGTTTATACAGGTAGCAGTGTAGATATTTCCATGTTTATACAGATAGCGGTGTAGATATTTCCATGTTTATACACATAGCGGTGTAGATATTTCCATGTTTATACAGATAGCGGTGTAGATATTTCCATGTTTATACACATAGTGGTATAGATATTTCCATTTTTATACAGATAGCGGTGTAGATATCTCCATCTTAATACAGATGGCGGTGTAGATATTTATATGTTCATACAGATGGCGGTGCAGATATTTCCATGTTCATACAGATGGCGGTGAAGATATTTCCATGTTCATACAGATGGCGGTGTAGATACTTCCATGTTCATACTGATAGCGGTGCTGAAATTTCCATGTTTATACAGGTAGCGGTGTAGATATTTCCATGTTTATACAGATAGCAGTGTGGATATTTCCATGTTTATACACATAGCGGTGTAGATATTTCCATGTTTATACAGATAGCGGTGTAGATATCTCCATCTTAATACAGATGGTGGTGTAGATATTTATATGTTCATTCAGATGGCGGTGCATATATTTCCATGTTCATACAGATGGCGGTGTAGATATTTCCATGTTCATACAGATAGCGGTGTAGTTATTTCCATGTGTAAAGAGATAGCTGTGTAGATATTTCCATATATATGCAGATAGCTGTGTAGACATTTCCATTTTCATGCAGATAGCGGTGTATATATTTCCCTGTTCAAACAGTTAGCGGTGTACATATTTCCATGTTCATAAAGATAGCAGTGTAGATATTTCCATGTTTATACAGATAGCGGTGAAGATGTATGCATGTTTACACAGATAGCGGTGTAGATATTTCCATGTTCATCCAGATGGCTGTGTAGATATATCCATGTTCATACAGATAGCGGTGTAGATATTTCCATATTCATACAGATAGCGGTGTATGTATTTCCATGTTCATACAGATAGCGGTGTAGATATTTCCATGTTCATCCAGATGCCTGTGTAGATATATCCATGTTCATACAGATAGCGGTGTAGATATTTCCATGTTCATCCAGATGGCTGTGTAGCTATTTCCATGTTCATACAGTTAGTGGTGTAGATATTTCCATGTTCATACAGATAGCGGTGTAGATATTTCCATGTTCATTCAGATAGCCGTGTAGATATTGCCATGTTCATACCAATAGCACTGCTGATACTTCCATGTTTATACAGGTAGCGGTGTACATATTTCCGTGTTTATACAGGTAGCGGTGTAGATATTTCCATGTTCATACAGATAGCGGTGTAGATATTTCCATGTTTATACAGATAGCGGTGTAGATATCTCCTTCTTAATACAGATGGCGGTGTAGATATTTATATGTTCATACAGATGGCAGTGCAGATATTTCCATGTTCATACAGATGGCGGTGTAGATATTTCCATGGTTATAGAGATAGCGGTGTAGTTATTTCCATGTGCCAAGAGATAGCTGTGTAGATATTTCCATGTATATGCAGATAGCTTTGTAGATATTTCCATTTTCATGCAGATAGCGGTGTAGATATTTCCATGTTCAAACAGATAGCGGTGTAGATATTTCCATGTTCATACAGATAGCGGTGTGGATATTTCCATGTTTTTACAGATAGCGGTGAAGATGTATGCATGTTTACACAGATAGCGGTGTAGATATATTCATGATCATACAGATAGCGGTGTAGATATTTCCATGTTCATCCAGACGGCTGTGTAGACATATCCATGTTCATACAGATGGCGGTGAAGATATTTCCATGTTCATACAGATGGCTGTGTAGATATATCTATGTTCATACAGATGGCGGTGAAGATTTTTCCATGTTCATACAGATGGCGGTGTAGATATTTCCATGTTCATACAGATAGCGGGGCTGATATTTCCATGTTTATACAGGTAGCAGTGTAGATATTTCCATGTTTATACAGATAGCGGTGTAGATATTTCCATGTTTATACACATAGCGGTGTTGATATTTCCATGTTTATACAGATAGCGGTGTAGATATCTCCATCTTAATACAGATGGCGGTGTAGATATTTATATGTTCATGCAGATGGCGGTGCAGATATTTCCATGTTCATACAGATGGCGGGGAAGATATTTCCATATTCATACAGATAGCGGTGTAGTTATTTTCATGTGTAAAGAGATAGCTGTGTAGATATTTCCATGTATATGCAGATAGCTGTGTAGACATTTCCATTTTCATGCAGATAGCGGTGTACATATTTCCCTGTTCAAACAGTTAGCGGTGTAGATATTTCCATGTTCATAAAGATAGCAGTGTAGATATTTCCATGTTTATACAGATAGCGGTGAAGATGCATGCATGTTTACACAGATAGCGGTGTAGATATTTCCATGTTCATCCAGATGGCTGTGTAGATATATCCATGTTCATACAGATAGCGGTGTAGATATTTCCATGTTTATACAGATAGCGGTGCAGATATTTCCATGTTCATCCAGATGGCTGTGTAGATATATCCATGTTCATACAGATGGCGGTGAAGATATTTCCATGTTCATACAGATGGCGGTGTAGATATTTCCATGTTCATACAGATAGCGGTGTAGATATTTCCATGTTCATACATATAGCGGTGTATGTATTTCCATGTTCATACAGATAGCGGTGTAGATATTTCCATGTTCATCCGGATGCCTGTGTACCTATTTCCATGTTCATACAGATAGCGGTGTAGATATTTCCATGTTCATACAGATAGCGGTGTAGATATTTCCATGTTCATACAGATAGCCGTGTAGATATTGCCATGTTCATACCGATTGCGGTACTGTTACTTCCATGTTTATACAGGTAGCGGTGTACATATTTCCGTGTTTATACAGGTAGCGGTGTAGATATTTCCGTGTTCATACAGATAGCGGTGTAGATATTTCCATGTTCATACAGATAGCGGTGTATGTATTTCCATGTTCATACAGATAGCGGTGTAGATATTTCCATGTTCATCCAGAAGGCTGTGTAGATATATCCATGTTCATACAGATAGCGGTGTTGATATTTCCATGTTCATCCAGATGGCTGTGTAGCTATTTCCATGTTCATACAGATAGTGGTGTAGATATTTCCATGTTCATACATATAGCGGTGTAGGTATTTCCATGTTCATACTGATAGCCGTGTAGATATTGCCATGTTCATACCGATAGCGCTGCTGATACTTCCATGTTTATACAGGTAGCGGTGTACATATTTCCGTGTTTATACAGGTAGCGGTGTAGATATTTCCATGTTCATACAGATAGCGGTGTAGATATTTCCATGTTTATACAGATAGCGGTGTAGATATCTCCTTCTTAATACAGATGGCGGTGTAGATATTTATATGTTCATACAGATGGCAGTGCAGATATTTCCATGTTCATACAGATGGTGGTGTAGATATTTCCATGTTTATAGAGATAGCGGTGTAGTTATTTCCATGTGCAAAGAGATAGCTGTTTAGATATTTCCATGTATATGCAGATAGCTTTGTAGATATTTCCATTTTCATGTAGATAGCAGTGTAGATATTTCCATGTTCAAACAGATAGCGGTGTAGATATTTCCATGTTCATACAGATAGCGGTGTGGATATTTCCATGTTTTTACAGATAGCGGTGAAGATGTATGCACGTTTACACAGATAGCGGTGTAGATATTTTCATGTTCATACAGATAGCGGTGTAGATATTTCCATGTTCATCCAGACGGCTGTGTAGACATATCCATGTTCATACAGATGGCGGTGAAGATATTTCCATGTTCATACAGATGGCTGTGTAGATATATCCATGTTCATACAGATGGCGGTGAAGATTTTTCCATGTTCATACAGATGGCGGTGTAGATATTTCCATGTTCATACAGATAGCGGGGCTGATATTTCCATGTTTATACAGGTAGCAGTGTAGATATTTCCATGTTTATACAGATAGCGGTGTAGATATTTCCATGTTTATACACATAGCGGTGTAGATATTTCCATGTTTATACAGATAGCGGTGTAGATATCTCCATCTTAATACAGATGGCGGTGTATATATTTATATGTTAATACCGATGGCGGTGCAGATATTTCCATGTTCATACAGATGGCGGTGAAGATATTTCCATGTTCATACAGATGGCGGTGTAGATACTTCCATGTTCATACTGATAGCGGTGCTGATATTTCCATGTTTATACATGTAGCGGTGTAGATATTTCCATGTTTATACAGATAGCGGTGTAGGTATTTCCATGTTTATACACATAGCGCTGTAGATATTTCCATGTTTATGCAGATAGTGGTGTAGATATCTCCATCTTAATACAGATGGCGGTGTAGATATTTAAATGTTCATACAGATGGCGGTGCAGATATTTCCATGTTCATACAGATGGCGGTGTAGATATTTCCATGTTCATACAGATAGCGGTGTAGTTATTTCCATGTGTAAAGAGATAGCTGTGTAGATATTTCCATGTATAAGCAGATAGCTGTGTAGATATTTCAGTTTTCATGCAGATAGCGGTGTATGTGTTTCCCTGTTCAAACAGTTAGCGGTGTAGATATTTCCATGTACATAAAGATAGCGGTGTAGATATTTCCATGTTCATCCAGATGGCTGTGTAGATATATCCATGTTCATACAGATGGCAGTTAAGATATTTCCATGTTCATACAGATAGCGGTGTAGATATTTCCATGTTCATACAGATAGCGGTGCTGATATTTCCATGTTCATACAGATAGCGGTGTATGTATCTCCATGTTCATACAGATAGCATTGTAGATATTTCCATGTTCATCCTGATGGCTGTGTAGATATTTCCATGTTCATACAGATAGCGGTGTAGATATTTCCATGTTAATACAGATAGCGGTGTAGATATTTCCTTGTTCATCCAGATGGCTGTGTAGATATATCCATGTTCGTACAGATGGCGGTGAAGATATTTCCATGTTCATACAGATGGAGGTGAAGATTTTTCCATGTTCATACAGATGGCGGTGTAGATATTTCCATGTTCATACAGATAGCGGGGCTGATATTTCCATGTTTATACAGGTAGCAGTGTAGATATTTCCATGTTTATACAGATAGCGGTGTAGATATTTCCATGTTTATACACATAGCGGTGTTGATATTTCCATGTTTATACAGATAGCGGTGTAGATATCTCCATCTTAATACAGATGGCGGTGTAGATATTTATATGTTCATGCAGATGGCGGTGCAGATATTTCCATGTTCATACAGATGGCGGGGAAGATATTTCCATATTCATACAGATAGCGGTGTAGTTATTTTCATGTGTAAAGAGATAGCTGTGTAGATATTTCCATGTATATGCAGATAGCTGTGTAGACATTTCCATTTTCATGCAGATAGCGGTGTACATATTTCCCTGTTCAAACAGTTAGCGGTGTAGATATTTCCATGTTCATAAAGATAGCAGTGTAGATATTTCCATGTTTATACAGATAGCGGTGAAGATGCATGCATGTTTACACAGATAGCGGTGTAGATATTTCCATGTTCATCCAGATGGCTGTGTAGATATATCCATGTTCATACAGATAGCGGTGTAGATATTTCCATGTTTATACAGATAGCGGTGCAGATATTTCCATGTTCATCCAGATGGCTGTGTAGATATATCCATGTTCATACAGATGGCGGTGAAGATATTTCCATGTTCATACAGATGGCGGTGTAGATATTTCCATGTTCATACAGATAGCGGGGCTGATATTTCCATGTTTATACAGGTAGCAGTGTAGATATTTCCATGTTTATACAGATAGCGGTGTAGATATTTCCATGTTTATACACATAGCGGTGTAGATATTTCCATGTTTATACAGATAGCGGTGTAGATATCTCCATCTTAATACAGATGGCGGTGTACATATTTATATGTTAATACCGATGGCGGTGCAGATATTTCCATGTTCATACAGATGGCGGTGAAGATATTTCCATGTTCATACAGATGGCGGTGTAGATACTTCCATGTTCATACTGATAGCGGTGCTGATATTTCCATGTTTATACAGGTAGCGGTGTAGATATTTCCATGTTTATACAGATAGCGGTGTAGGTATTTCCATGTTTATACACATAGCGCTGTAGATATTTCCATGTTTATGCAGATAGTGGTGTAGATATCTCCATCTTAATACAGATGGCGGTGTAGATATTTAAATGTTCATACAGATGGCGGTGCAGATATTTCCATGTTCATACAGATGGCGGTGTAGATATTTCCATGTTCATACAGATAGCGGTGTAGTTATTTCCATGTGTAAAGAGATAGCTGTGTAGATATTTCCATGTATAAGCAGATAGCTGTGTAGATATTTCAGTTTTCATGCAGATAGCGGTGTATGTGTTTCCCTGTTCAAACAGTTAGCGGTGTAGATATTTCCATGTACATAAAGATAGCGGTGTAGATATTTCCATGTTCATCCAGATGGCTGTGTAGATATATCCATGTTCATACAGATGGCGGTTAAGATATTTCCATGTTCATACAGATAGCGGTGTAGATATTTCCATGTTCATACAGATAGCGGTGCTGATATTTCCATGTTCATACAGATAGCGGTGTATGTATCTCCATGTTCATACAGATAGCGTTGTAGATATTTCCATGTTCATCCTGATGGCTGTGTAGATATTTCCATGTTCATACAGATAGCGGTGTAGATATTTCCATGTTAATACAGATAGCGGTGTAGATATTTCCTTGTTCATCCAGATGGCTGTGTAGATATATCCATGTTCGTACAGATGGCGGTGAAGATATTTCCATGTTCATACAGATGGCGGTGAAGATTTTTCCATGTTCATACAGATGGCGGTGTAGATATTTCCATGTTCATACAGATAGCGGGGCTGATATTTCCATGTTTATACAGGTAGCAGTGTAGATATTTCCATGTTTATACAGATAGCGGTGTAGATATTTCCATGTTTATACACATAGCGGTGTTGATATTTCCATGTTTATACAGATAGCGGTGTAGATATCTCCATCTTAATACAGATGGCGGTGTAGATATTTATATGTTCATGCAGATGGCGGTGCAGATATTTCCATGTTCATACAGATGGCGGGGAAGATATTTCCATATTCATACAGATAGCGGTGTAGTTATTTTCATGTGTAAAGAGATAGCTGTGTAGATATTTCCATGTATATGCAGATAGCTGTGTAGACATTTCCATTTTCATGCAGATAGCGGTGTACATATTTCCCTGTTCAAACAGTTAGCGGTGTAGATATTTCCATGTTCATAAAGATAGCAGTGTAGATATTTCCATGTTTATACAGATAGCGGTGAAGATGCATGCATGTTTACACAGATAGCGGTGTAGATATTTCCATGTTCATCCAGATGGCTGTGTAGATATATCCATGTTCATACAGATAGCGGTGTAGATATTTCCATGTTTATGCAGATAGCGGTGCAGATATTTCCATGTTCATCCAGATGGCTGTGTAGATATATCCATGTTCATACAGATGGCGGTGAAGATATTTCCATGTTCATACAGATGGCGGTGTAGATATTTCCATGTTCATACAGATAGCGGTGTAGATATTTCCATGTTCATACATATAGCGGTGTATGTATTTCCATGTTCATACAGATAGCGGTGTAGATATTTCCATGTTCATCCGGATGCCTGTGTACCTATTTCCATGTTCATACAGATAGCGGTGTAGATATTTCCATGTTCATACAGATAGCGGTGTAGAGATTTCCATGTTCATACAGATAGCCGTGTAGATATTGCCATGTTCATACCGATTGCGGTACTGTTACTTCCATGTTTATACAGGTAGCGGTGTACATATTTCCGTGTTTATACAGGTAGCGGTGTAGATATTTCCGTGTTCATACAGATAGCGGTGTAGATATTTCCATGTTCATACAGATAGCGGTGTATGTATTTCCATGTTCATACAGATAGCGGTGTAGATATTTCCATGTTCATCCAGAAGGCTGTGTAGATATATCCATGCTCATACAGATAGCGGTGTTGATATTTCCATGTTCATCCAGATGGCTGTGTAGCTATTTCCATGTTCATACAGATAGTGGTGTAGATATTTCCATGTTCATACATATAGCGGTGTAGGTATTTCCATGTTCATACTGATAGCCGTGTAGATATTGCCATGTTCATACCGATAGCGCTGCTGATACTTCCATGTTTATACAGGTAGCGGTGTACATATTTCCGTGTTTATACAGGTAGCGGTGTAGATATTTCCATGTTCATACAGATAGCGGTGTAGATATTTCCATGTTTATACAGATAGCGGTGTAGATATCTCCTTCTTAATACAGATGGCGGTGTAGATATTTATATGTTCATACAGATGGCAGTGCAGATATTTCCATGTTCATACAGATGGTGGTGTAGATATTTCCATGTTTATAGAGATAGCGGTGTAGTTATTTCCATGTGCAAAGAGATATCTGTTTAGATATTTCCATGTATATGCAGATAGCTTTGTAGATATTTCCATTTTCATGTAGATAGCAGTGTAGATATTTCCATGTTCAAACAGATAGCGGTGTAGATATTTCCATGTTCATACAGATAGCGGTGTGGATATTTCCATGTTTTTACAGATAGCGGTGAAGATGTATGCACGTTTACACAGATAGCGGTGTAGATATTTTCATGTTCATACAGATAGCGGTGTAGATATTTCCATGTTCATCCAGACGGCTGTGTAGACATATCCATGTTCATACAGATGGCGGTGAAGATATTTCCATGTTCATACAGATGGCTGTGTAGATATATCCATGTTCATACAGATGGCGGTGAAGATTTTTCCATGTTCATACAGATGGCGGTGTAGATATTTCCATGTTCATACAGATAGCGGGGCTGATATTTCCATGTTTATACAGGTAGCAGTGTAGATATTTCCATGTTTATACAGATAGCGGTGTAGATATTTCCATGTTTATACACATAGCGGTGTAGATATTTCCATGTTTATACAGATAGCGGTGTAGATATCTCCATCTTAATACAGATGGCGGTGTATATATTTATATGTTAATACCGATGGCGGTGCAGATATTTCCATGTTCATACAGATGGCGGTGAAGATATTTCCATGTTCATACAGATGGCGGTGTAGATACTTCCATGTTCATACTGATAGCGGTGCTGATATTTCCATGTTTATACAGGTAGCGGTGTAGATATTTCCATGTTTATACAGATAGCGGTGTAGGTATTTCCATGTTTATACACATAGCGCTGTAGATATTTCCATGTTTATGCAGATAGTGGTGTAGATATCTCCATCTTAATACAGATGGCGGTGTAGATATTTAAATGTTCATACAGATGGCGGTGCAGATATTTCCATGTTCATACAGATGGCGGTGTAGATATTTCCATGTTCATACAGATAGCGGTGTAGTTATTTCCATGTGTAAAGAGATAGCTGTGTAGATATTTCCATGTATAAGCAGATAGCTGTGTAGATATTTCAGTTTTCATGCAGATAGCGGTGTATGTGTTTCCCTGTTCAAACAGTTAGCGGTGTAGATATTTCCATGTACATAAAGATAGCGGTGTAGATATTTCCATGTTCATCCAGATGGCTGTGTAGATATATCCATGTTCATACAGATGGCGGTTAAGATATTTCCATGTTCATACAGATAGCGGTGTAGATATTTCCATGTTCATACAGATAGCGGTGCTGATATTTCCATGTTCATACAGATAGCGGTGTATGTATCTCCATGTTCATACAGATAGCGTTGTAGATATTTCCATGTTCATCCTGATGGCTGTGTAGATATTTCCATGTTCATACAGATAGCGGTGTAGATATTTCCATGTTAATACAGATAGCGGTGTAGATATTTCCTTGTTCATCCAGATGGCTGTGTAGATATATCCATGTTCATACAGATGGCGGTGAAGATATTTCCATGTTCATACAGATGGCGTTGTAGATATTTCCATGTTCATACAGATAGCTGTGTAGATATTGCCATGTTCATACCGATAGCGGTGCTGATACTTCCATGTTTATACAGGTAGCGGTGTACATATTTCCGTGTTTATACAGGTAGCGGTGTAGATATTTCCATGTTCATACAGATAGCGGTGTAGATATTTCCATGTTTATACAGATAGCAGTGTAGATATCTCCTTCTTAATACAGATGGCGGTGTAGATATTTATATGTTCATACAGATGGCGGTGCAGATATTTCCATGTTCATACAGATGGTGGTGTAGATATTTCCATGTTTATAGAGGTAGCGGTGTAGTTATTTCCATGTGCAAAGAGATAGCTGTGTAGATATTTCTATGTATATGCAGATAGCTGTGTAGATATTTCCATTTTCATGCAGATAGCGGTGTAGATATTTCCATATTCATACAGATAGCGGTGTGGATATTTCCATGTTTATACAGACAGCGGTGAAGATGTATGCAGGTTTACACAGATAGCGGTGTAGATATTTCCATGTTCATACAGATAGCGGTGTAGATATTTCCATGTTCATCCAGACGGCTGTGTAGACATATCCATGTTCATACAGATGGCGGTGAAGATATTTCCATGTTCATGCAGATGGCTGTGTAGATATATCCATGTTCATACAGATGGCGGTGAAGATTTTTCCATGTTCATACAGATTCCGGTGTACATATTTCCATGTTTATACAGATAGCGGTGCTGATATTTCCATGTTTATACAGATAGCGGTGTAGATATTGCCATGTTCATGCAGATAGTGGTGTAGATATCTCCATCTTAATACAGATGGCGGTGTAGATATTTAAATGTTCATACAGATGGCGGTGCAGATATTTCCATGTTCATACAGATGGCGGTGTAGATATTTCCATGTTCATACAGATAGCGGTGTAGTTATTTCCATGTGTAAAGAGATAGCTGTGTAGATATTTCCATGTATAAGCAGATAGCTGTGTAGATATTTCCGTTTTCATGCAGATAGCGGTGTATGTATTTCCCTGTTCAAACAGTTAGCGGTGTAGATATTTCCATGTACATAAAGATAGCGGTGTAGATATTAACATGTTCATCCACATGGCTGTGTAGATATATCCATGTTCATACAGATGGCGGTGAAGATATTTCCATGTTCATACAGATAGCGGTGTAGATATTTCCATGTTCATACAGATAGCGGTGTAGATATTTCCATGTTCATACAGATAGCGGTGTATGTATTTCCATGTTCATACAGATAGCGGTGTATATATTTCCATGTTCATCCTGATGGCTGTGTAGATATTTCCATGTTCATACAGATAGCGGTGTAGATATTTCCATGTTCATACAGATAGCGGTGGAGATATTTCCATGTTCATCCAGATGGCTGTGTAGATATATCCATGTTCATACAGATGGCGGTGAAGATATTTCCATGTTTATACAGATGGCGTTGTAGATATTTCCATGTTCATACAGATAGCCGTGTACATATTGCCATGTTCATACCGATAGCGGTGCTGATACTCCCATGTTTATACAGGTAGCGGTGTACATATTTCCGAGTTTATACAGGTAGCGGTGTAGATATTTCCATGTTCATACAGATAGCGGTGTAGATATTTGCATGTTTATACAGATAGCGGTGTAGATATCTCCTTCTTAATACAGATGGCGGTGTAGATATTTATATGTTCATACAGATGGCGGTGCAGATATTTCCATGTTCATACAGATGGTGGTGTAGATATTTCCATGTTTATAGAGGTAGCGGTGTAGTTATTTCCATGTGCAAAGAGATAGCTCTGTAGATATTTCCATGTATATGCAGATAGCTGTGTAGATATTTCCATTTTCATGCAGATAGCGGTGTAGATATTTCCATGTTCAAACAGATAGCGGTGTAGATATTTCCATATTCATACAGATAGCGGTGTGGATATTTCCATGTTTATACAGATAGCGGTGAAGATGTATGCATGTTTACACAGATAGCGGTGTAGATATTTCCATGTTCATACAGATAGCGGTGTAGACATTTCCATGTTCATCCAGACGGCTGTGTAGACATATCCATGTTCATACAGATGGCGGTGAAGATATTTCCATGTTCATACAGATGGCTGTGTAGATATATCCATGTTCATACTGATGGCGGTGAAGATTTTTCCATGTTCATACAGATTCCTTCGTAGATATTTCCATGTTCATACAGATAGCGGTGCTGATATTTCTATGTTTATACAGGTAGCAGTGTAGATATTTCCATGTTTATACAGATAGCTGTGTAGATATTTCCATGTTTATACACATAGTGGTATAGATATTTCCATTTTTATACAGATAGCGGTGTAGATATCTCCATCTTAATACAGATGGCGGTGTAGATATTTATATGTTCATACAGATGGCGGTGCAGATATTTCCATGTTCATACAGATGGCAGTGAAGATATTTCCATGTTCATACAGATGGCGGTGTAGATACTTCCATGTTCATACTGATAGCGGTGCTGATATTTCCATGTTTATACAGGTAGCGGTGTAGATATTTCCATGTTTATACAGATAGCAGTGTAGATATTTCCATGTTTATACACATAGCGGTGTAGATATTTCCATGTTTATACAGATAGCGGTGTAGATATCTCCATCTTAATACAGATGGCGGTGTAGATATTTATATGTTCATTCAGATGGCGGTGCATATATTTCCATGTTCATACAGATGGCGGTGTAGATATTTCCATGTTCATACAGTTAGCGGTGTAGTTATTTCCATGTGTAAGGAGATAGCTGTGTAGATATTTCCATGTATATGCAGATAGCTGTGTAGACATTTCCATTTTCATGCAGATAGCGGTGTATATATTTCCCTGTTCAAACAGTTAGCGGTGTAGATATTTCCATGTTCATAAAGATAGCAGTGTAGATATTTCCATGTTTATACAGATAGCGGTGAAGATGTATGCATGTTTACACAGATAGCGGTGTAGATATTTCCATGTTCATCCACATGGCTGTGTAGATATATCCATGTTCATACAGATAGCGGTGTAGATATTTCCATGTTCATACAGATAGCGGTGCAGATATTTCCATGTTCATCCAGATGGCTGTGTAGATATATCCATGTTCATACAGACGGAGGTGAAGATATTTCCATGTTCAAACAGATAGCGGTGTAGATATTTCCATGTTCATACAGATAGCGGTGTAGATATTTCCATGTTCATACAGATAGCGGTGTATGTATTTCCATGTTCATACAGATAGCGCTGTAGATATTTCCATGTTGATCCAGAAGGCTGTGTAGATATATCCATGTTCATACAGATAGCGGTGTAGATATTTCCATGTTTATACAGATAGCGGTGTAGATATCTCCATCTTAATACAGATGGCGGTGTAGATATTTATATGTTCATTCAGATGGCGGTGCATATATTTTCATGTTCATACAGATGGCGGTGTAGATATTTCCATGTTCATACAGTTAGCGGTGTAGTTACTTCCATGTTCATACTGATAGCGGTGCTGATATTTCCATGTTTATACAGATAGCCGTGTAGATATTGCCATGTTCATACCGATAGCGCTGCTGATACTTCCATGTTTATACAGGTAGCGGTGTACATATTTCCGTGTTTATACAGGTAGCGGTGTAGATATTTCCATGTTCATACAGATAGCGGTGTAGATATTTCCATGTTTATACAGATAGCGGTGTAGCTATCTCTTTCTTAATACAGATGGCGGTGTAGATATTTATATGTTCATACAGATGGCAGTGCAGATATTTCCATGTTCATACAAATGGTGGTGTAGATATTTCCATGTTTATAGAGATAGCGGTGTAGTTATTTCCATGTGCAAAGAGATGGCTGTGTAGATATTTCCATGTATATGCAGATAGCTTTGTAGATATTTCCATTTTCATGTAGATAGCGGTGTAGATATTTCCATGTTCAAACAGATAGCGGTGTAGATATTTCCATGTTCATACAGATAGCGTTGTGGTTATTTCCATGTTTTTACAGATAGCGGTGAAGATGTATGCATGTTTACACAGATAGCGGTGTAGATATTTTCATGTTCATACAGATAGCGGTGTAGATATTTCCATGTTCATCCAGACCGCTGTGTAGACATATCCATGTTCATAAAGATGGCGGTGAAGATATTTCCATGTTCATACAGATGGCTGTGTAGATATATCCATGTTCATACCGATGGCGGTGAAGATTTTTCCATGTTCATACAGATGGCGGTGTAGATATTTCCATGTTCATACAGATAGCGGGGCTGATATTTCCATGTTTATACATGTAGCAGTGTAGATATTTCCATGTTTATACAGATAGCGGTGTAGATATTTCCATGTTTATACAGATAGCGGTGTAGATATCTCCATCTTAATACAGATGGCTGTGTAGATATTTATATGTTCATACAGATGGCGGTGCAGATATTTCGATGTTCATACAGATGGCAGTGAAGATATTTCCATGTTCATACAGATGGCGGTGTAGATACTTCCATGTTCATACTGATAGCGGTGCTGATATTTCCATGTTTATACAGGTAGCGGTGTAGATATTTCCATGTTTATACAGATAGCAGTGTAGATATTTCCATGTTTATACACATAGCGGTGTAGATATTTCCATGTTTATACAGATAGCGGTGTAGATATCTCCATCTTAATACAGATGGCGGTGTAGATATTTATATGTTCATTCAGATGGCGGTGCATATATTTCCATGTTCATACAGATGGCGGTGTAGATATTTCCATGTTCATACAGTTAGCGGTGTAGTTATTTCCATGTGTAAGGAGATAGCTGTGTAGATATTTCCATGTATATGCAGATAGCTGTGTAGACATTTCCATTTTCATGCAGATAGCGGTGTATATATTTCCCTGTTCAAACAGTTAGCGGTGTAGATATTTCCATGTTCATAAAGATAGCAGTGTAGATATTTCCATGTTTATACAGATAGCGGTGAAGATGTATGCATGTTTACACAGATAGCGGTGTAGATATTTCCATGTTCATCCAGATGGCTGTGTAGATATATCCATGTTCATACAGATAGCGGTGTAGATATTTCCATGTTCATACAGATAGCGGTGCAGATATTTCCATGTTCATCCAGATGGCTGTGTAGATATATCCATGTTCATACAGACGGCGGTGAAGATATTTCCATGTTCAAACAGATAGCGGTGTAGATATTTCCATGTTCATACAGATAGCGGTGTAGATATTTCCATGTTCATACAGATAGCGGTGTATGTATTTCCATGTTCATACAGATAGCGCTGTAGATATTTCCATGTTCATCCAGAAGGCTGTGTAGATATATCCATGTTCATACAGATAGCGGTGTTGATATTTCCATGTTCATCCAGATGGCTGTGTAGCTATTTCCATGTTCATACAGATAGTGGTGTAGATATTTCCATGTTCATACAGATAGCGGTGTAGATATTTCCATGTTCATACAGATAGCCGTGTAGATATTGCCATGTTCATACCGATAGCGCTGCTGATACTTCCATGTTTATACAGGTAGCGGTGTACATATTTCCGTGTTTATACAGGTAGCGGTGTAGATATTTCCATGTTCATACAGATAGCGGTGTAGATATTTCCATGTTTATACAGATAGCGGTGTAGCTATCTCTTTCTTAATACAGATGGCGGTGTAGATATTTATATGTTCATACAGATGGCAGTGCAGATATTTCCATGTTCATACAGATGGTGGTGTAGATATTTCCATGTTTATAGAGATAGCGGTGTAGTTATTTCCATGTGCAAAGAGATGGCTGTGTAGATATTTCCATGTATATGCAGATAGCTTTGTAGATATTTCCATTTTCATGTAGATAGCGGTGTAGATATTTCCATGTTCAAACAGATAGCGGTGTAGATATTTCCATGTTCATACAGATAGCGGTGTGGTTATTTCCATGTTTTTACAGATAGCGGTGAAGATGTATGCATGTTTACACAGATAGCGGTGTAGATATTTTCATGTTCATACAGATAGCGGTGTAGATATTTCCATTTTCATCCAGACCGCTGTGTAGACATATCCATGTTCATAAAGATGGCGGTGAAGATATTTCCATGTTCATACAGATGGCTGTGTAGATATATCCATGTTCATACCGATGGCGGTGAAGATTTTTCCATGTTCATACAGATGGCGGTGTAGATATTTCCATGTTCATACAGATAGCGGGGCTGATATTTCCATGTTTATACATGTAGCAGTGTAGATATTTCCATGTTTATACAGATAGCGGTGTAGATATTTCCATGTTTATACACATAGCGGTGTAGATATTTCCATGTTTATACAGATAGCGGTGTAGATATCTCCATCTTAATACAGATGGCGGTGTATATATTTATATGTTCATACAGATGGAGGTGCAGATATTTCCATGTTCATACAGATGGCGGTGAAGATATTTCCATGTTCATACAGATGGCGGTGTAGATACTTCCATGTTCATACTGATAGCGGTGCTGATATTTCCATGTTTATACAGGTAGCGGTGTAGATATTTCCATGTTTATACAGATAGCGGTGTAGGTATTTCCATGTTTTACAAATAGCGGTGTAGATATTTCCATGTTTATGCAGATAGTGGTGTAGATATCTCCATCTTAATACAGATGGCTGTGTAGATATTCAAATGTTCATACAGATGGCGGTGCAGATATTTCCATGTTCATACAGATAGTGGTGTAGTTATTTCCATGTGTAAAGAGATAGCTGTGTAGATATTTCCATGTATAAGCAGATAGCTGTGTAGATATTTCCGTTTTCATGCAGATAGCGGTGTATGTGTTTCCCTGTTCAAACAGTTAGCGGTGTAGATATTTCCATGTACATAAAGATAGCGGTGTAGATATTTCCATGTTCATCCACATGGCTGTGTAGATATATCCATGTTCATACAGATGGCGGTGAAGATATTTCCATGTTCATACAGATAGCGGTGTAGATATTTCCATGTTCATACAGATAGCGGTGCTGATATTTCCATGTTCATACAGATAGCGGTGTATGTATTTCCATGTTCATACAGATATCGGTGTAGATATTTCCAGGTTCATCCTGATGGCTGTGTAGATATTTCCATGTTCATACAGATAGCGGTGTAGGTATTTCCATGTTCATACAGATAGCGGTGTAGATATTTCCATGTTCATCCAGATGGCCGTGTAGATATATCCATGTTCATACAGATGGCAGTGAAGATATTTCCATGTTCATACAGATGGCGTTGTAGATATTTCCATGTTCATACAGATATCTGTGTAGATATTGCCTTGTTCATACCGATAGCGGTGCTGATACTTCCATGTTTATACAGGTAGCGGTGTACATATTTCCGTGTTTATACAGGTAGCGGTGTAGATATTTCCATGTTCATACAGATAGCGGTGTAGATATTTCCATGTTTATACAGATAGCAGTGTAGATATCTCCTTCTTAATACAGATGGCGGTGTAGATATTTATATGTTCATACAGATGGCGGTGCAGATATTTCCATGTTCATACAGATGGTGGTGTAGATATTTCCATGTTTATAGAGGTAGCGGTGTAGTTATTTCCATGTGCAAAGAGATAGCTGTGTAGATATTTCTATGTATATGCAGATAGCTGTGAAGATATTTCCATTTTCATGCAGATAGCGGTGTAGATATTTCCATGTTCAAACAGATAGCGGTGTAGATATTTCCATGTTCATACAGATAGCGGTGTAGATATTTCCATGTTCATCCAGACGGCTGTGTAGACATATCCATGTTCATACAGATGGCGGTGAAGATATTTCCATGTTCATACAGATGGCTGTGTAGATATATCCATGTTCATACAGATGGCGGTGAAGATTTTTCCATGTTCATACAGATTCCGGTGTACATATTTCCATGTTCATCCAGATAGCGGTGCTGATATTTCCATGTTTATACAGGTAGCAGTGTAGATATTTCCATGTTTATACAGATAGCGGTGAAGATATATGCATGTTTACACAGATAGCGGTGTAGATATTTCCATGTTCATCCAGATGGCTGTGTAGATATATCCATGTTCATACAGATAGCGGTGTAGATATTTCCATGTTCATACAGATAGCGGTGTGTGTATTTCCATGTTCATACAGATAGCGGTGTAGATATTTCCATGTTCATCCAGATGCCTGTGTAGATATATCCATGTTCATACAGAGAGCGGTGTAGATATTTCCATGTTCATCCAGATGGCTGTGTAGCTATTTCCATGTTCATACAGATAGTGGTGTAGATATTTCCATGTTCATACAGATAGCGGTGTAGATATTTCCATGTTCATACAGATAGCCGTGTAGATATTGCCATGTTCATACCGATAGCGCTGCTGATACTTCCATGTTTATACAGGTAGCGGTGTACATATTTCCGTGTTTATACAGGTAGCGGTGTAGATATTTCCATGTTCATAGTGATAGCGGTGCAGATATTTCCATGTTCATCCAGATGGCTGTGTAGATATATCCATGTTCATACAGACGGCGGTGAAGATATTTCCATGTTCAAACAGATAGCGGTGTAGATATTTCCATGTTCATACAGATAGCGGTGTAGATATTTCCATGTTCATACAGATAGCGGTGTATGTATTTCCATGTTCATACAGATAGCGGTGTAGACATTTCCATGTTCATCCAGAAGGCTGTGTAGATATATCCATGTTCATACAGATAGCGGTGTTGATATTTCCATGTTCATCCAGATGGCTGTGTAGCTATTTCCATGTTCATACAGATAGTGGTGTATATATTTCCATGTTCATACAGATAGCGGTGTAGGTATTTCCATGTTCATACAGATAGCCGTGTAGATATTGCCATGTTCATACCGATAGCGCTGCTGATACTTCCATGTTTATACAGGTAGCGGTGTACATATTTCCGTGTTTATACAGGTAGCGGTGTAGATATTTCCATGTTCATACAGATAGCGGTGTAGATATTTCCATGTTTATACAGATAGCGGTGTAGATATCACCTTCTTAATACAGATGGCAGTGTAGATATTTATATGTTCATACAGATGGCAGTGAAAATATTTCCATGTTCATACAGATGGTGGTGTAGATATTTCCATGTTTATAGAGATAGCGGTGTAGATATTTCCATGTGCAAAGAGATAGCTGTGTAGATATTTCCATGTATATGCAGATAGCTTTGTAGATATTTCCATTTTCATGTAGATAGCGGTGTAGATATTTCCATGTTCAAACAGATAGCGGTGTAGATATTTCCATGTTCATACAGATAGCGGTGTGGATATTTCCATGTTTTTACAGATAGCGGTGAAGATGTATGCATGTTTACACAGATAGCGGTGTAGATATTTTCATGTTCATACAGATAGCGGTGTAGATATTTATATGTTCCTCCAGACGGCTGTGTAGACATATCCATGTTCATACAGATGGCGGTGAAGATATTTCCATGTTCATACAGATGGCTGTGTAGATATATCCATGTTCATACAGATGGCGGTGAAGATTTTTCCATGTTCATACAGATTCCGGTGTACATATTTCCATGTTCATACAGATAGCGGTGCTGATATTTCCATGTTTATACAGGTAGCAGTGTAGATATTTCCATGTTCATCCAGATGGCTGTGTAGATATATCCATGTTCATACAGATAGCGGTGTAGATATTTCCATGTTCATACAGATAGCGGTGTATGTATTTCCATGTTCATACAGATAGCGGTGTAGATATTTCCATGTTCATCCAGATGCCTGTGTAGATATATCCATGTTCATACAGATAGCGGTGTAGATATTTCCATGTTCATCCAGATGGCTGTGTATCTATTTCCATGTTCATACAGATAGTGGTGTAGATATTTCCATGTTCATACAGATAGCGGTGTAGATATTTCCATGTTTATACAGATAGCGGTGTAGCTATCTCTTTCTTAATACAGATGGCGGTGTAGATATTTATATGTTCATACAGATGGCAGTGCAGATATTTCCATGTTCATACAGATGGTGGTGTAGATATTTCCATGTTTATAGAGATAGCGGTGTAGTTATTTCCATGTGCAAAGAGATGGCTGTGTAGATATTTCCATGTATATGCAGATAGCTTTGTAGATATTTCCATTTTCATGTAGATAGCGGTGTAGATATTTCCATGTTCAAACAGATAGCGGTGTAGATATTTCCATGTTCATACAGATAGCGGTGTGGTTATTTCCATGTTTTTACAGATAGCGGTGAAGATGTATGCATGTTTACACAGATAGCGGTGTAGATATTTTCATGTTCATACAGATAGCGGTGTAGATATTTCCATTTTCATCCAGACCGCTGTGTAGACATATCCATGTTCATAAAGATGGCGGTGAAGATATTTCCATGTTCATACAGATGGCTGTGTAGATATATCCATGTTCATACCGATGGCGGTGAAGATTTTTCCATGTTCATACAGATGGCGGTGTAGATATTTCCATGTTCATACAGATAGCGGGGCTGATATTTCCATGTTTATACATGTAGCAGTGTAGATATTTCCATGTTTATACAGATAGCGGTGTAGATATTTCCATGTTTATACACATAGCGGTGTAGATATTTCCATGTTTATACAGATAGCGGTGTAGATATCTCCATCTTAATACAGATGGCGGTGTATATATTTATATGTTCATACAGATGGCGGTGCAGATATTTCCATGTTCATACAGATGGCGGTGAAGATATTTCCATGTTCATACAGATGGCGGTGTAGATACTTCCATGTTCATACTGATAGCGGTGCTGATATTTCCATGTTTATACAGGTAGCGGTGTAGATATTTCCATGTTTATACAGATAGCGGTGTAGGTATTTCCATGTTTTACAAATAGCGGTGTAGATATTTCCATGTTTATGCAGATAGTGGTGTAGATATCTCCATCTTAATACAGATGGCTGTGTAGATATTCAAATGTTCATACAGATGGCGGTGCAGATATTTCCATGTTCATACAGATAGTGGTGTAGTTATTTCCATGTGTAAAGAGATAGCTGTGTAGATATTTCCATGTATAAGCAGATAGCTGTGTAGATATTTCCGTTTTCATGCAGATAGCGGTGTATGTGTTTCCCTGTTCAAACAGTTAGCGGTGTAGATATTTCCATGTACATAAAGATAGCGGTGTAGATATTTCCATGTTCATCCACATGGCTGTGTAGATATATCCATGTTCATACAGATGGCGGTGAAGATATTTCCATGTTCATACAGATAGCGGTGTAGATATTTCCATGTTCATACAGATAGCGGTGCTGATATTTCCATGTTCATACAGATAGCGGTGTATGTATTTCCATGTTCATACAGATATCGGTGTAGATATTTCCAGGTTCATCCTGATGGCTGTGTAGATATTTCCATGTTCATACAGATAGCGGTGTAGGTATTTCCATGTTCATACAGATAGCGGTGTAGATATTTCCATGTTCATCCAGATGGCCGTGTAGATATATCCATGTTCATACAGATGGCAGTGAAGATATTTCCATGTTCATACAGATGGCGTTGTAGATATTTCCATGTTCATACAGATATCTGTGTAGATATTGCCTTGTTCATACCGATAGCGGTGCTGATACTTCCATGTTTATACAGGTAGCGGTGTACATATTTCCGTGTTTATACAGGTAGCGGTGTAGATATTTCCATGTTCATACAGATAGCGGTGTAGATATTTCCATGTTTATACAGATAGCAGTGTAGATATCTCCTTCTTAATACAGATGGCGGTGTAGATATTTATATGTTCATACAGATGGCGGTGCAGATATTTCCATGTTCATACAGATGGTGGTGTAGATATTTCCATGTTTATAGAGGTAGCGGTGTAGTTATTTCCATGTGCAAAGAGATAGCTGTGTAGATATTTCTATGTATATGCAGATAGCTGTGAAGATATTTCCATTTTCATGCAGATAGCGGTGTAGATATTTCCATGTTCAAACAGATAGCGGTGTAGATATTTCCATGTTCATACAGATAGCGGTGTAGATATTTCCATGTTCATCCAGACGGCTGTGTAGACATATCCATGTTCATACAGATGGCGGTGAAGATATTTCCATGTTCATACAGATGGCTGTGTAGATATATCCATGTTCATACAGATGGCGGTGAAGATTTTTCCATGTTCATACAGATTCCGGTGTACATATTTCCATGTTCATCCAGATAGCGGTGCTGATATTTCCATGTTTATACAGGTAGCAGTGTAGATATTTCCATGTTTATACAGATAGCGGTGAAGATATATGCATGTTTACACAGATAGCGGTGTAGATATTTCCATGTTCATCCAGATGGCTGTGTAGATATATCCATGTTCACACAGATAGCGGTGTAGATATTTCCATGTTCATACAGATAGCGGTGTGTGTATTTCCATGTTCATACAGATAGCGGTGTAGATATTTCCATGTTCATCCAGATGCCTGTGTAGATATATCCATGTTCATACAGAGAGCGGTGTAGATATTTCCATGTTCATCCAGATGGCTGTGTAGCTATTTCCATGTTCATACAGATAGTGGTGTAGATATTTCCATGTTCATACAGATAGCGGTGTAGATATTTCCATGTTCATACAGATAGCCGTGTAGATATTGCCATGTTCATACCGATAGCGCTGCTGATACTTCCATGTTTATACAGGTAGCGGTGTACATATTTCCGTGTTTATACAGGTAGCGGTGTAGATATTTCCATGTTCATAGTGATAGCGGTGCAGATATTTCCATGTTCATCCAGATGGCTGTGTAGATATATCCATGTTCATACAGACGGCGGTGAAGATATTTCCATGTTCAAACAGATAGCGGTGTAGATATTTCCATGTTCATACAGATAGCGGTGTAGATATTTCCATGTTCATACAGATAGCGGTGTATGTATTTCCATGTTCATACAGATAGCGGTGTAGACATTTCCATGTTCATCCAGAAGGCTGTGTAGATATATCCATGTTCATACAGATAGCGGTGTTGATATTTCCATGTTCATCCAGATGGCTGTGTAGCTATTTCCATGTTCATACAGATAGTGGTGTATATATTTCCATGTTCATACAGATAGCGGTGTAGGTATTTCCATGTTCATACAGATAGCCGTGTAGATATTGCCATGTTCATACCGATAGCGCTGCTGATACTTCCATGTTTATACAGGTAGCGGTGTACATATTTCCGTGTTTATACAGGTAGCGGTGTAGATATTTCCATGTTCATACAGATAGCGGTGTAGATATTTCCATGTTTATACAGATAGCGGTGTAGATATCACCTTCTTAATACAGATGGCAGTGTAGATATTTATATGTTCATACAGATGGCAGTGAAAATATTTCCATGTTCATACAGATGGTGGTGTAGATATTTCCATGTTTATAGAGATAGCGGTGTAGATATTTCCATGTGCAAAGAGATAGCTGTGTAGATATTTCCATGTATATGCAGATAGCTTTGTAGATATTTCCATTTTCATGTAGATAGCGGTGTAGATATTTCCATGTTCAAACAGATAGCGGTGTAGATATTTCCATGTTCATACAGATAGCGGTGTGGATATTTCCATGTTTTTACAGATAGCGGTGAAGATGTATGCATGTTTACACAGATAGCGGTGTAGATATTTTCATGTTCATACAGATAGCGGTGTAGATATTTATATGTTCCTCCAGACGGCTGTGTAGACATATCCATGTTCATACAGATGGCGGTGAAGATATTTCCATGTTCATACAGATGGCTGTGTAGATATATCCATGTTCATACAGATGGCGGTGAAGATTTTTCCATGTTCATACAGATTCCGGTGTACATATTTCCATGTTCATACAGATAGCGGTGCTGATATTTCCATGTTTATACAGGTAGCAGTGTAGATATTTCCATGTTCATCCAGATGGCTGTGTAGATATATCCATGTTCATACAGATAGCGGTGTAGATATTTCCATGTTCATACAGATAGCGGTGTATGTATTTCCATGTTCATACAGATAGCGGTGTAGATATTTCCATGTTCATCCAGATGCCTGTGTAGATATATCCATGTTCATACAGATAGCGGTGTAGATATTTCCATGTTCATCCAGATGGCTGTGTATCTATTTCCATGTTCATACAGATAGTGGTGTAGATATTTCCATGTTCATACAGATAGCGGTGTAGATATTTCCATGTTTATACAGATAGCGGTGTAGCTATCTCTTTCTTAATACAGATGGCGGTGTAGATATTTATATGTTCATACAGATGGCAGTGCAGATATTTCCATGTTCATACAGATGGTGGTGTAGATATTTCCATGTTTATAGAGATAGCGGTGTAGTTATTTCCATGTGCAAAGAGATGGCTGTGTAGATATTTCCATGTATATGCAGATAGCTTTGTAGATATTTCCATTTTCATGTAGATAGCGGTGTAGATATTTCCATGTTCAAACAGATAGCGGTGTAGATATTTCCATGTTCATACAGATAGCGGTGTGGTTATTTCCATGTTTTTACAGATAGCGGTGAAGATGTATGCATGTTTACACAGATAGCGGTGTAGATATTTTCATGTTCATACAGATAGCGGTGTAGATATTTCCATTTTCATCCAGACCGCTGTGTAGACATATCCATGTTCATAAAGATGGCGGTGAAGATATTTCCATGTTCATACAGATGGCTGTGTAGATATATCCATGTTCATACCGATGGCGGTGAAGATTTTTCCATGTTCATACAGATGGCGGTGTAGATATTTCCATGTTCATACAGATAGCGGGGCTGATATTTCCATGTTTATACATGTAGCAGTGTAGATATTTCCATGTTTATACAGATAGCGGTGTAGATATTTCCATGTTTATACACATAGCGGTGTAGATATTTCCATGTTTATACAGATAGCGGTGTAGATATCTCCATCTTAATACAGATGGCGGTGTATATATTTATATGTTCATACAGATGGCGGTGCAGATATTTCCATGTTCATACAGATGGCGGTGAAGATATTTCCATGTTCATACAGATGGCGGTGTAGATACTTCCATGTTCATACTGATAGCGGTGCTGATATTTCCATGTTTATACAGGTAGCGGTGTAGATATTTCCATGTTTATACAGATAGCGGTGTAGGTATTTCCATGTTTTACAAATAGCGGTGTAGATATTTCCATGTTTATGCAGATAGTGGTGTAGATATCTCCATCTTAATACAGATGGCTGTGTAGATATTCAAATGTTCATACAGATGGCGGTGCAGATATTTCCATGTTCATACAGATAGTGGTGTAGTTATTTCCATGTGTAAAGAGATAGCTGTGTAGATATTTCCATGTATAAGCAGATAGCTGTGTAGATATTTCCGTTTTCATGCAGATAGCGGTGTATGTGTTTCCCTGTTCAAACAGTTAGCGGTGTAGATATTTCCATGTACATAAAGATAGCGGTGTAGATATTTCCATGTTCATCCACATGGCTGTGTAGATATATCCATGTTCATACAGATGGCGGTGAAGATATTTCCATGTTCATACAGATAGCGGTGTAGATATTTCCATGTTCATACAGATAGCGGTGCTGATATTTCCATGTTCATACAGATAGCGGTGTATGTATTTCCATGTTCATACAGATATCGGTGTAGATATTTCCAGGTTCATCCTGATGGCTGTGTAGATATTTCCATGTTCATACAGATAGCGGTGTAGGTATTTCCATGTTCATACAGATAGCGGTGTAGATATTTCCATGTTCATCCAGATGGCCGTGTAGATATATCCATGTTCATACAGATGGCAGTGAAGATATTTCCATGTTCATACAGATGGCGTTGTAGATATTTCCATGTTCATACAGATATCTGTGTAGATATTGCCTTGTTCATACCGATAGCGGTGCTGATACTTCCATGTTTATACAGGTAGCGGTGTACATATTTCCGTGTTTATACAGGTAGCGGTGTAGATATTTCCATGTTCATACAGATAGCGGTGTAGATATTTCCATGTTTATACAGATAGCAGTGTAGATATCTCCTTCTTAATACAGATGGCGGTGTAGATATTTATATGTTCATACAGATGGCGGTGCAGATATTTCCATGTTCATACAGATGGTGGTGTAGATATTTCCATGTTTATAGAGGTAGCGGTGTAGTTATTTCCATGTGCAAAGAGATAGCTGTGTAGATATTTCTATGTATATGCAGATAGCTGTGAAGATATTTCCATTTTCATGCAGATAGCGGTGTAGATATTTCCATGTTCAAACAGATAGCGGTGTAGATATTTCCATGTTCATACAGATAGCGGTGTAGATATTTCCATGTTCATCCAGACGGCTGTGTAGACATATCCATGTTCATACAGATGGCGGTGAAGATATTTCCATGTTCATACAGATGGCTGTGTAGATATATCCATGTTCATACAGATGGCGGTGAAGATTTTTCCATGTTCATACAGATTCCGGTGTACATATTTCCATGTTCATCCAGATAGCGGTGCTGATATTTCCATGTTTATACAGGTAGCAGTGTAGATATTTCCATGTTTATACAGATAGCGGTGAAGATATATGCATGTTTACACAGATAGCGGTGTAGATATTTCCATGTTCATCCAGATGGCTGTGTAGATATATCCATGTTCACACAGATAGCGGTGTAGATATTTCCATGTTCATACAGATAGCGGTGTGTGTATTTCCATGTTCATACAGATAGCGGTGTAGATATTTCCATGTTCATCCAGATGCCTGTGTAGATATATCCATGTTCATACAGAGAGCGGTGTAGATATTTCCATGTTCATCCAGATGGCTGTGTAGCTATTTCCATGTTCATACAGATAGTGGTGTAGATATTTCCATGTTCATACAGATAGCGGTGTAGATATTTCCATGTTCATACAGATAGCCGTGTAGATATTGCCATGTTCATACCGATAGCGCTGCTGATACTTCCATGTTTATACAGGTAGCGGTGTACATATTTCCGTGTTTATACAGGTAGCGGTGTAGATATTTCCATGTTCATAGTGATAGCGGTGCAGATATTTCCATGTTCATCCAGATGGCTGTGTAGATATATCCATGTTCATACAGACGGCGGTGAAGATATTTCCATGTTCAAACAGATAGCGGTGTAGATATTTCCATGTTCATACAGATAGCGGTGTAGATATTTCCATGTTCATACAGATAGCGGTGTATGTATTTCCATGTTCATACAGATAGCGGTGTAGACATTTCCATGTTCATCCAGAAGGCTGTGTAGATATATCCATGTTCATACAGATAGCGGTGTTGATATTTCCATGTTCATCCAGATGGCTGTGTAGCTATTTCCATGTTCATACAGATAGTGGTGTATATATTTCCATGTTCATACAGATAGCGGTGTAGGTATTTCCATGTTCATACAGATAGCCGTGTAGATATTGCCATGTTCATACCGATAGCGCTGCTGATACTTCCATGTTTATACAGGTAGCGGTGTACATATTTCCGTGTTTATACAGGTAGCGGTGTAGATATTTCCATGTTCATACAGATAGCGGTGTAGATATTTCCATGTTTATACAGATAGCGGTGTAGATATCACCTTCTTAATACAGATGGCAGTGTAGATATTTATATGTTCATACAGACGGCAGTGAAAATATTTCCATGTTCATACAGATGGTGGTGTAGATATTTCCATGTTTATAGAGATAGCGGTGTAGATATTTCCATGTGCAAAGAGATAGCTGTGTAGATATTTCCATGTATATGCAGATAGCTTTGTAGATATTTCCATTTTCATGTAGATAGCGGTGTAGATATTTCCATGTTCAAACAGATAGCGGTGTAGATATTTCCATGTTCATACAGATAGCGGTGTGGATATTTCCATGTTTTTACAGATAGCGGTGAAGATGTATGCATGTTTACACAGATAGCGGTGTAGATATTTTCATGTTCATACAGATAGCGGTGTAGATATTTATATGTTCCTCCAGACGGCTGTGTAGACATATCCATGTTCATACAGATGGCGGTGAAGATATTTCCATGTTCATACAGATGGCTGTGTAGATATATCCATGTTCATACAGATGGCGGTGAAGATTTTTCCATGTTCATACAGATTCCGGTGTACATATTTCCATGTTCATACAGATAGCGGTGCTGATATTTCCATGTTTATACAGGTAGCAGTGTAGATATTTCCATGTTCATCCAGATGGCTGTGTAGATATATCCATGTTCATACAGATAGCGGTGTAGATATTTCCATGTTCATACAGATAGCGGTGTATGTATTTCCATGTTCATACAGATAGCGGTGTAGATATTTCCATGTTCATCCAGATGCCTGTGTAGATATATCCATGTTCATACAGATAGCGGTGTAGATATTTCCATGTTCATCCAGATGGCTGTGTATCTATTTCCATGTTCATACAGATAGTGGTGTAGATATTTCCATGTTCATACAGATAGCGGTGTAGATATTTCCATGTTCATACAGATAGCCGTGTAGATATTGCCATGTTCATACCGATAGCGCTGCTGATAATTCCATGTTTATACAGGTAGCGGTGTACATATTTCCGTGTTTATACAGGTAGCGTTGTAGATATTTCCATGTTCATACAGATAGCGGTGCAGATATTTCCATGTTCATCCAGATGGCTGTGTAGATATATCCATGTTCATACAGATGGCGGTGAAGATATTTCCATGTTCAAACAGATAGCGGTGTAGATATTTCCATATTCATACAGATAGCGGTGTAGATATTTCCATGTTCATACAGATAGCGGTGTATGTATTTCCATGTTCATACAGATAGCGGTGTAGATATTTCCATGTTCATCCAGAAGGCTGTGTAGATATATCCATGTTCATACAGATAGCGGTGTTGATATTTCCATGTTCATCCAGATGGCTGTGTAGCTATTTCCATGTTCATACAGATAGTGGTGTAGATATTTCTATGTTCATACAGATAGCGGTGTAGGTATTTCCATGTTCATACAGATAGCCGTGTAGATATTGCCATGTTCATACCGATAGCGCTGCTGATACTTCCATGTTTATACAGGTAGCGGTGTACATATTTCCGTGTTTATACAGGTAGCGGTGTAGATATTTCCATGTTCATACAGATAGCGGTGTAGATATTTCCATGTTTATACAGATAGCGGTGTAGATATCTCCTTCTTAATACAGATGGCGGTGTAGATATTTATATGTTCATACAGATGGCAGAGCAGATATTTCCATGTTCATACAGATGGTGGTGTAGATATTTCCATGTTTATAGAGATAGCGGTGTAGTTATTTCCATGTGCAAAGAGATAACTGTGTAGATATTTCCATGTATATGCAGATAGCTTTGTAGATATTTCCATTTTCATGTAGATAGCAGTGTAGATATTTCCATGTTTATACAGATAGCGGTGTAGATATTTCCATGTTCAAACAGATAGCGGTGTAGATATTTCCATATTCATACAGATAGCGGTGTGGATATTTCCATGTTTATACAGACAGCGGTGAAGATGTATGCATGTTTACACAGATAGCGGTGTAGATATTTCCATGTTCATACAGATAGCGGTGTAGATATTTCCATGTTCATCCAGACGGCTGTGTAGACATATCCATGTTCATACAGATGGCGGTGAAGATATTTCCATGTTCATACAGATGGCTGTGTAGATATATCCATGTTCTTACAGATGGCGGTGAAGATTTTTCCATGTTCATACAGATTCCGGTGTACATATTTCCATGTTCATACAGATAGCGGTGCTGATATTTCCATGTTTATACAGGTAGCAGTGTAGATATTTCCATGTTTATAGAGATAGCGGTGTAGATATTTCCATGTTTATACACATAGTGGTATAGAAATTTCCATTTTTATACAGATAGCGGTGTAGATATCTCCATCTTAATACAGATGGCGGTGTTGATATTTATATGTTCATACAGATGGCGGGGCAGATATTTCCATGTTCATACAGATGGCGGTGAAGATATTTCCATGTTCATACAGATGGCGGTGTAGATACTTCCATGTTCATACTGATAGCGGTGCTGAAATTTCCATGTTTATACAGGTAGCGGTGTAGATATTTCCATGTTTATACAGACAGCAGTGTAGATATTTCCATGTTTATACACATAGCGGTGTAGATATTTCCATGTTTATACAGATAGCGGTGTAGATATCTCCATCTTAATACAGATGGTGGTGTAGATATTTATATGTTCATTCAGATGGCGGTGCATATATTTCCATGTTCATACAGATGGCGGTGTAGATATTTCCATGTTCATACAGATAGCGGTGTAGTTATTTCCATGTGTAAAGAGATAGCTGTGTAGATATTTCCATGTATATGCAGATAGCTGTGTAGACATTTCCATTTTCATGCAGATAGCGGTGTATATATTTCCCTGTTCAAACAGTTAGCGGTGTACATATTTCCATGTTCATAAAGATAGCAGTGTAGATATTTCCATGTTTATACAGATAGCGGTGAAGATGTATGCATGTTTACACAGATAGCGGTGTAGATATTTCCATGTTCATCCAGATGGCTGTGTAGATATATCCATGTTCATACAGATAGCGGTGTAGATATTTCCATGTTCATACAGATAGCGGTGTATGTATTTCCATGTTCATACAGATAGCGGTGTAGATATTTCCATGTTCATCCAGATGGCTGTGTAGCTATTTCCATGTTCATACAGATAGTGGTGTAGATATTTCCATGTTCATACAGATAGCGGTGTAGATATTTCCATGTTCATTCAGATAGCCGTGTAGATATTGCCATGTTCATACCGATAGCGCTGCTGATACTTCCATGTTTATACAGGTAGCAGTGTACATATTTCCGTGTTTATACAGGTAGCGGTGTAGATATTTCCATGTTCATACAGATAGCAGTGTAGATATTTCCATGTTTATACAGATAGCGGTGTAGATATCTCCTTCTTAATACAGATGGCGGTGTAGATATTTATATGTTCATACAGATGGCAGTGCAGATATTTCCATGTTCATACAGATGGCGGTGTAGATATTTCCATGGTTATAGAGATAGCGGTGTAGTTATTTCCATGTGCAAAGAGATAGCTGTGTAGATATTTCCATGTATATGCAGATAGCTTTGTAGATATTTCCATTTTCATGCAGATAGCGGTGTAGATATTTCCATGTTCAAACAGATAGCGGTGTAGATATTTCCATGTTCATACAGATAGCGGTGTGGATATTTCCATGTTTTTACAGATAGCGGTGAAGATGTATGCATGTTTACACAGATAGCAGTGTAGATACATTCATGATCATACAGATAGCGGTGTAGATATTTCCATGTTCATCCAGACGGCTGTGTAGACATATCCATGTTCATACAGATGGCGGTGAAGATATTTCCATGTTCATACAGATGGCTGTGTAGATATATCTATGTTCATACAGATGGCGGTGAAGATTTTTCCATGTAAATACAGATGGCGGTGTAGATATTTCCATGTTCATACAGATAGCGGGGCTGATATTTCCATGTTTATACAGGTAGCAGTGTAGATATTTCCATGTTTATACAGATAGCGGTGTAGATATTTCCATGTTTATACACATAGCGGTGTAGATATTTCCATGTTTATACAGATAGCGGTGTAGATATTTCCATGTTTATACACATAGTGGTATAGATATTTCCATTTTTATACAGATAGCGGTGTAGATATCTCCATCTTAATACAGATGGCGGTGTAGATATTTATATGTTCATACAGATGGCGGTGCAGATATTTCCATGTTCATACAGATGGCGGTGAAGATATTTCCATGTTCATACAGATGGCGGTGTAGATACTTCCATGTTCATACTGATAGCGGTGCTGAAATTTCCATGTTTATACAGGTAGCGGTGTAGATATTTCCATGTTTATACAGATAGCAGTGTGGATATTTCCATGTTTATACACATAGCGGTGTAGATATTTCCATGTTTATACAGATAGCGGTGTAGATATCTCCATCTTAATACAGATGGTGGTGTAGATATTTATATGTTCATTCAGATGGCGGTGCATATATTTCCATGTTCATACAGATGGCGGTGTAGATATTTCCATGTTCATACAGATAGCGGTGTAGTTATTTCCATGTGTAAAGAGATAGCTGTGTAGATATTTCCATATATATGCAGATAGCTGTGTAGACATTTCCATTTTCATGCAGATAGCGGTGTATATATTTCCCTGTTCAAACAGTTAGCGGTGTACATATTTCCATGTTCATAAAGATAGCAGTGTAGATATTTCCATGTTTATACAGATAGCGGTGAAGATGTATGCATGTTTACACAGATAGCGGTGTAGATATTTCCATGTTCATCCAGATGGCTGTGTAGATATATCCATGTTCATACAGATAGCGGTGTAGATATTTCCATGTTTATACAGATAGCGGTGTAGATATCTCCTTCTTAATACAGATGGCGGTGTAGATATTTATATGTTCATACAGATGGCAGTGCAGATATTTCCATGTTCATACAGATGGTGGTGTAGATATTTCCATGTTTATAGAGATAGCGGTGTAGTTATTTCCATGTGCAAAGAGATATCTGTTTAGATATTTCCATGTATATGCAGATAGCTTTGTAGATATTTCCATTTTCATGTAGATAGCAGTGTAGATATTTCCATGTTCAAACAGATAGCGGTGTAGATATTTCCATGTTCATACAGATAGCGGTGTGGATATTTCCATGTTTTTACAGATAGCGGTGAAGATGTATGCACGTTTACACAGATAGCGGTGTAGATATTTTCATGTTCATACAGATAGCGGTGTAGATATTTCCATGTTCATCCAGACGGCTGTGTAGACATATCCATGTTCATACAGATGGCGGTGAAGATATTTCCATGTTCATACAGATGGCTGTGTAGATATATCCATGTTCATACAGATGGCGGTGAAGATTTTTCCATGTTCATACAGATGGCGGTGTAGATATTTCCATGTTCATACAGATAGCGGGGCTGATATTTCCATGTTTATACAGGTAGCAGTGTAGATATTTCCATGTTTATACAGATAGCGGTGTAGATATTTCCATGTTTATACACATAGCGGTGTAGATATTTCCATGTTTATACAGATAGCGGTGTAGATATCTCCATCTTAATACAGATGGCGGTGTATATATTTATATGTTAATACCGATGGCGGTGCAGATATTTCCATGTTCATACAGATGGCGGTGAAGATATTTCCATGTTCATACAGATGGCGGTGTAGATACTTCCATGTTCATACTGATAGCGGTGCTGATATTTCCATGTTTATACAGGTAGCGGTGTAGATATTTCCATGTTTATACAGATAGCGGTGTAGGTATTTCCATGTTTATACACATAGCGCTGTAGATATTTCCATGTTTATGCAGATAGTGGTGTAGATATCTCCATCTTAATACAGATGGCGGTGTAGATATTTAAATGTTCATACAGATGGCGGTGCAGATATTTCCATGTTCATACAGATGGCGGTGTAGATATTTCCATGTTCATACAGATAGCGGTGTAGTTATTTCCATGTGTAAAGAGATAGCTGTGTAGATATTTCCATGTATAAGCAGATAGCTGTGTAGATATTTCAGTTTTCATGCAGATAGCGGTGTATGTGTTTCCCTGTTCAAACAGTTAGCGGTGTAGATATTTCCATGTACATAAAGATAGCGGTGTAGATATTTCCATGTTCATCCAGATGGCTGTGTAGATATATCCATGTTCATACAGATGGCGGTTAAGATATTTCCATGTTCATACAGATAGCGGTGTAGATATTTCCATGTTCATACAGATAGCGGTGCTGATATTTCCATGTTCATACAGATAGCGGTGTATGTATCTCCATGTTCATACAGATAGCGTTGTAGATATTTCCATGTTCATCCTGATGGCTGTGTAGATATTTCCATGTTCATACAGATAGCGGTGTAGATATTTCCATGTTATTACAGATAGCGGTGTAGATATTTCCTTGTTCATCCAGATGGCTGTGTAGATATATCCATGTTCATACAGATGGCGGTGAAGATATTTCCATGTTCATACAGATGGCGTTGTAGATATTTCCATGTTCATACAGATAGCTGTGTAGATATTGCCATGTTCATACCGATAGCGGTGCTGATACTTCCATGTTTATACAGGTAGCGGTGTACATATTTCCGTGTTTATACAGGTAGCGGTGTAGATATTTCCATGTTCATACAGATAGCGGTGTAGATATTTCCATGTTTATACAGATAGCAGTGTAGATATCTCCTTCTTAATACAGATGGCGGTGTAGATATTTATATGTTCATACAGATGGCGGTGCAGATATTTCCATGTTCATACAGATGGTGGTGTAGATATTTCCATGTTTATAGAGGTAGCGGTGTAGTTATTTCCATGTGCAAAGAGATAGCTGTGTAGATATTTCTATGTATATGCAGATAGCTGTGTAGATATTTCCATTTTCATGCAGATAGCGGTGTAGATATTTCCATATTCATACAGATAGCGGTGTGGATATTTCCATGTTTATACAGACAGCGGTGAAGATGTATGCAGGTTTACACAGATAGCGGTGTAGATATTTCCATGTTCATACAGATAGCGGTGTAGATATTTCCATGTTCATCCAGACGGCTGTGTAGACATATCCATGTTCATACAGATGGCGGTGAAGATATTTCCATGTTCATGCAGATGGCTGTGTAGATATATCCATGTTCATACAGATGGCGGTGAAGATTTTTCCATGTTCATACAGATTCCGGTGTACATATTTCCATGTTCATACAGATAGCGGTGCTGATATTTCCATGTTTATACAGGTAGCAGTGTAGATATTTCCATGTTTATAGAGATAGCGGTGTAGATATTTCCATGTTTATACACATAGTGGTATAGATATTTCCATTTTTATACAGATAGCGGTGTAGATATCTCCATCTTAATACAGATGGCGGTGTAGATATTTATATGTTCATACAGATGGCGGTGCAGATATTTCCATGTTCATACAGATGGCGGTGAAGATATTTCCATGTTCATACAGATGGCGGTGTAGATACTTCCATGTTCATACTGATAGCGGTGCTGAAATTTCCATGTTTATACAGGTAGCGGTGTAGATATTTCCATGTTTATACAGATAGCAGTGCAGATATTTCCATGTTTATACACATAGCGGTGTAGATATTTCCATGTTTATACAGATAGCGGTGTAGATATCTCCATCTTAATACAGATGGTGGTGTAGATATTTATATGTTCATTCAGATGGCGGTGCATATATTTCCATGTTCATACAGATGGCGGTGTAGATATTTCCATGTTCATACAGATAGCGGTGTAGTTATTTCCATGTGTAAAGAGATAGCTGTGTAGATATTTCCATATATATGCAGATAGCTGTGTAGACATTTCCATTTTCATGCAGATAGCGGTGTATATATTTCCCTGTTCAAACAGTTAGCGGTGTACATATTTCCATGTTCATAAAGATAGCAGTGTAGATATTTCCATGTTTATACAGATAGCGGTGAAGATGTATGCATGTTTACACAGATAGCGGTGTAGATATTTCCATGTTCATCCAGATGGCTGTGTAGATATATCCATGTTCATACAGATAGCGGTGTAGATATTTCCATGTTCATACAGATAGCGGTGTATGTATTTCCATGTTCATACAGATGGCGGTGTAGATATTTCCATGTTCATCCAGATGCCTGTGTAGATATATCCATGTTCATACAGATAGCGGTGTAGATATTTCCATGTTCATCCAGATGGCTGTGTAGCTATTTCCATGTTCATACAGATAGTGGTGTAGATATTTCCATGTTCATACAGATAGCGGTGTAGATATTTCCATGTTCATTCAGATAGCCGTGTAGATATTGCCATGTTCATACCTATAGCACTGCTGATACTTCCATGTTTATACAGGTAGCGGTGTACATATTTCCGTGTTTATACAGGTAGCGGTGTAGATATTTCCATGTTCATACAGATAGCGGTGTAGATATTTCCATGTTTATACAGATAGCGGTGTAGATATCTCCTTCTTAATACAGATGGCGGTGTAGATATTTATATGTTCATACAGATGGCAGTGCAGATATTTCCATGTTCATACAGATGGCGGTGTAGATATTTCCATGATTATAGAGATAGCGGTGTAGTTATTTCCATGTGCAAAGAGATAGCTGTGTAGATATTTCCATGTATATGCAGATAGCTTTGTAGATATTTCCATTTTCATGCAGATAGCGGTGTAGATATTTCCATGTTCAAACAGATAGCGGTGTAGATATTTCCATGTTCATACAGATAGCAGTGTGGATATTTCCATGTTTTTACAGATAGCGGTGAAGATGTATGCATGTTTACACAGATAGCGGTGTAGATATATTCATGATCATACAGATAGCGGTGTAGATATTTCCATGTTCATCCAGACGGCTGTGTAGACATATCCATGTTCATACAGATGGCGGTGAAGATATTTCCATGTTCATACAGATGGCTGTGTAGATATATCCATGTTCATACAGATGGCGGTGAAGATTTTTCCATGTTCATACAGATGGCGGTGTAGATATTTCCATGTTCATAGAGATAGCGGGGCTGATATTTCCATGTTTATACAGGTAGCAGTGTAGATATTTCCATGTTTATACAGATAGCGGTGTAGATATTTCCATGTTTATACACATAGCGGTGTAGATATTTCCATGTTTATACAGATAGCGGTGTAGATATCTCCATCTTAATACAGATAGCGGTGTATATATTTATATGTTAATACCGATGGCGGTGCAGATATTTCCATGTTCATACAGATGGCGGTGAAGATATTTCCATGTTCATACAGATGGCGGTGTAGATACTTCCATGTTCATACTGATAGCGGTGCTGATATTTCCATGTTTATACAGGTAGCGGTGTAGATATTTCCATGTTTATACAGATAGCGGTGTAGGTATTTCCATGTTTATACACATAGCGCTGTAGATATTTCCATGTTTATGCAGATAGTGGTGTAGATATCTCCATCTTAATACAGATGGCGGTGAAGATATTTAAATGTTCATACAGATGGCGGTGCAGATATTTCCATGTTCATACAGATGGCGGTGTAGATATTTCCATGTTCATACAGATAGCGGTGTAGTTATTTCCATGTGTAAAGAGATAGCTGTGTAGATATTTCCATGTATAAGCAGATAGCTGTGTAGATATTTCAGTTTTCATGCAGATAGCGGTGTATGTGTTTCCCTGTTCAAACAGTTAGCGGTGTAGATATTTCCATGTACATAAAGATAGCGGTGTAGATATTTCCATGTTCATCCAGATGGCTGTGTAGATATATCCATGTTCATACAGATGGCGGTTAAGATATTTCCATGTTCATACAGATAGCGGTGTAGATATTTCCATGTTCATACAGATAGCGGTGCTGATATTTCCATGTTCATACAGATAGCGGTGTATGTATCTCCATGTTCATACAGATAGCGTTGTAGATATTTCCATGTTCATCCTGATGGCTGTGTAGATATTTCCATGTTCATACAGATAGCGGTGTAGATATTTCCATGTTAACACAGATAGCGGTGTAGATATTTCCTTGTTCATCCAGATGGCTGTGTAGATATATCCATGTTCATACAGATGGCGGTGAAGATATTTCCATGTTCATACAGATGGCGTTGTAGATATTTCCATGTTCATACAGATAGCTGTGTAGATATTGCCATGTTCATACCGATAGCGGTGCTGATACTTCCATGTTTATACAGGTAGCGGTGTACATATTTCCGTGTTTATACAGGTAGCGGTGTAGATATTTCCATGTTCATACAGATAGCGGTGTAGATATTTCCATGTTTATACAGATAGCAGTGTAGATATCTCCTTCTTAATACAGATGGCGGTGTAGATATTTATATGTTCATACAGATGGCGGTGCAGATATTTCCATGTTCATACAGATGGTGGTGTAGATATTTCCATGTTTATAGAGGTAGCGGTGTAGTTATTTCCATGTGCAAAGAGATAGCTGTGTAGATATTTCTATGTATATGCAGATAGCTGTGTAGATATTTCCATTTTCATGCAGATAGCGGTGTAGATATTTCCATATTCATACAGATAGCGGTGTGGATATTTCCATGTTTATACAGACAGCGGTGAAGATGTATGCAGGTTTACACAGATAGCGGTGTAGATATTTCCATGTTCATACAGATAGCGGTGTAGATATTTCCATGTTCATCCAGACGGCTGTGTAGACATATCCATGTTCATACAGATGGCGGTGAAGATATTTCCATGTTCATGCAGATGGCTGTGTAGATATATCCATGTTCATACAGATGGCGGTGAAGATTTTTCCATGTTCATACAGATTCCGGTGTACATATTTCCATGTTCATACAGATAGCGGTGCTGATATTTCCATGTTTATACAGGTAGCAGTGTAGATATTTCCATGTTTATAGAGATAGCGGTGTAGATATTTCCATGTTTATACACATAGTGGTATAGATATTTCCATTTTTATACAGATAGCGGTGTAGATATCTCCATCTTAATACAGATGGCGGTGTAGATATTTATATGTTCATACAGATGGCGGTGCAGATATTTCCATGTTCATACAGATGGCGGTGAAGATATTTCCATGTTCATACAGATGGCGGTGTAGATACTTCCATGTTCATACTGATATCGGTGCTGAAATTTCCATGTTTATACAGGTAGCGGTGTAGATATTTCCATGTTTATACAGATAGCAGTGCAGATATTTCCATGTTTATACACATAGCGGTGTAGATATTTCCATGTTTATACAGATAGCGGTGTAGATATCTCCATCTTAATACAGATGGTGGTGTAGATATTTATATGTTCATTCAGATGGCGGTGCATATATTTCCATGTTCATACAGATGGCGGTGTAGATATTTCCATGTTCATACAGATAGCGGTGTAGTTATTTCCATGTGTAAAGAGATAGCTGTGTAGATATTTCCATATATATGCAGATAGCTGTGTAGACATTTCCATTTTCATGCAGATAGCGGTGTATATATTTCCCTGTTCAAACAGTTAGCGGTGTACATATTTCCATGTTCATAAAGATAGCAGTGTAGATATTTCCATGTTTATACAGATAGCGGTGAAGATGTATGCATGTTTACACAGATAGCGGTGTAGATATTTCCATGTTCATCCAGATGGCTGTGTAGATATATCCATGTTCATACAGATAGCGGTGTAGATATTTCCATGTTCATACAGATAGCGGTGTATGTATTTCCATGTTCATACAGATGGCGGTGTAGATATTTCCATGTTCATCCAGATGCCTGTGTAGATATATCCATGTTCATACAGATAGCGGTGTAGATATTTCCATGTTCATCCAGATGGCTGTGTAGCTATTTCCATGTTCATACAGATAGTGGTGTAGATATTTCCATGTTCATACAGATAGCGGTGTAGATATTTCCATGTTCATTCAGATAGCCGTGTAGATATTGCCATGTTCATACCTATAGCACTGCTGATACTTCCATGTTTATACAGGTAGCGGTGTACATATTTCCGTGTTTATACAGGTAGCGGTGTAGATATTTCCATGTTCATACAGATAGCGGTGTAGATATTTCCATGTTTATACAGATAGCGGTGTAGATATCTCCTTCTTAATACAGATGGCGGTGTAGATATTTATATGTTCATACAGATGGCAGTGCAGATATTTCCATGTTCATACAGATGGCGGTGTAGATATTTCCATGATTATAGAGATAGCGGTGTAGTTATTTCCATGTGCAAAGAGATAGCTGTGTAGATATTTCCATGTATATGCAGATAGCTTTGTAGATATTTCCATTTTCATGCAGATAGCGGTGTAGATATTTCCATGTTCAAACAGATAGCGGTGTAGATATTTCCATGTTCATACAGATAGCGGTGTGGATATTTCCATGTTTTTACAGATAGCGGTGAAGATGTATGCATGTTTACACAGATAGCGGTGTAGATATATTCATGATCATACAGATAGCGGTGTAGATATTTCCATGTTCATCCAGACGGCTGTGTAGACATATCCATGTTCATACAGATGGCGGTGAAGATATTTCCATGTTCATACAGATGGCTGTGTAGATATATCTATGTTCATACAGATGGCGGTGAAGATTTTTCCATGTTCATACAGATGGCGGTGTAGATATTTCCATGTTCATATAGATAGCGGGGCTGATATTTCCATGTTTATACAGGTAGCAGTGTAGATATTTCCATGTTTATACAGATAGCGGTGTAGATATTTCCATGTTTATACACATAGCGGTGTAGATATTTCCATGTTTATACAGATAGCGGTGTAGATATGTCCATCTTAATACAGATGCCGGTGTAGATATTTATATGTTCATGCAGATGGCGGTGCAGATACTTCCATGCTCATACAGATGGCGGTGAAGATATTTCCATGTTCATACAGATGGCGGTGTAGATACTTCCATGTTCATACTGATGGCGGTGCTGATATTTCCATGTTTATACAGGTAGCGGTGTAGATATTTCCATGTTTATACAGATAGCGGTGTAGGTATTTCCATGTTTATACACATAGCGGTGTAGATATTTCCATGTTTATACAGATAGCAGTGTAGATATCTCCATCTTAATACAGATGGCGGTGTAGATATTTATATGTTCATTCAGATGGCGGTGCAGATATTTCCATGTTCATACAGATGGCGGGGAAGATATTTCCATATTCATACAGATAGCGGTGTAGTTATTTCCATGTGTAAAGAGATAGCTGTGTAGATATTTCCTTGTATATGCAGATAGCTGTGTAGACATTTCCATTTTCTTGCAGATAGCGGTGTATATATTTCCCTGTTCAAACAGTTAGCGGTGTACATATTTCCATGTTCATAAAGATAGCAGTGTAGATATTTCCATGTTTATACAGATAGCGGTGAAGATGTATGCATGTTTACACAGATAGCGGTGTAGATATTTCCATGTTCATCCAGATGGCTGTGTAGATATATCCATGTTCATACAGATAGCGGTGTAGATATTTCCATGTTCATACAGATAGCGGTGCAGATATTTCCATGTTCATCCAGATGGCTCTGTAGATATATCCATGTTCATACAGATGGCGGTGAAGATATTTCCATGTTCATACAGATGGTGGTGTAGATATTTCCATGTTCATACAGATAGCAGTGTAGATATTTCCATGTTCATACATATAGCGGTGTATGTATTTCCATGTTCATACAGATAGCGGTGTAGATATTTCCATGTTCATCCGGATGCCTGTGTACCTATTTCCATGTTCATACAGATAGCGGTGTAGATATTTCCATGTTTATACAGATAGCGGTGTAGATATCTCCTTCTTATTACAGATGGCGGTGTAGATATTTATACTTTCATACAGATGGCGGTGCAGATATTTCCATGTTCATACAGATGGTGGTGTAGATATTTCCATGTTTATAAAGATAGCGGTTTAGTTATTTCCATGTGCAAAGAGATAGCTGTGTTGATATTTCCATGTATATGCAGATAGCAGTGTAGATATTTCCATTTTCATGCAGATAGCGGTGTAGATATTTCCATGTTCAAACAGATAGCGGTGTAGATATTTCCATGTTCATACAGATAGCGGTGTGGATATTTCCATGTTTATACAGATAGCGGTGAAGATGTATGCATGTTTACACAGATTGCGGTGTAGATATTTCCATGTTCATACAGATAGCGGTGTAGATATTTCCATGTTCATCCAGACGGCTGTGTAGACATATCCATGTTCATACAGATGGCTGTGAAGATATTTCCATGTTCATACAGATGGCTGTGTAGATATATCCATGTTCATACAGATGGCGGTGAAGATTTTTCCATGTTCATACAGATGGCGGTGTAGATATTTCCATGTTCATGCAGATAGCGGAGCTGATATTTCCATGTTTATACAGGTAGCAGTGTAGATATTTCCATGTTTATACAGATAGCCGTGTAGATATTTCCATGTTTATACACATAGCGGTGTAGATATTTCCATGTTTATACAGATAGCGGTGTAGATATCTCCATCTTAATACAGATGGCGATGCAGATATTTCCATGTTCATACAGATGGCGGTGAAGATATTTCCATGTTCATACAGATGGCGGTGTAGATACTTCCATGTTCATACTGATAGCGGTGATGATATTTCCATGTTTATACAGGTAGCGGTGTAGATATTTCCATGTTTATACAGATAGCGGTGTAGATATTTCCATGTTTATACACATAGCGGTGTAGATATTTCCATGTTTATACAGATAGCGGTGTAGATATCTCCATCTTAATACAGATGGCGGTGTAGATATTTATATGTTCATTCAGATGGCGGTGCAGATATTTCCATGTTCATACAGATGGCGGTGTAGATATTTCCATGTTCATACAGATAGCGGTGTAGTTATTTCCATGTGTAAAGAGATAGCTGTGTAGATATTTCCATGTATATACAGATAGCTGTGTAGACATTTCCATTTACATGCAGATAGCTGTGTATATATTTCCCTGTTCAAACAGTTAGCGGTGCAGTTATTTCCAAGTTCATAAAGATAGCAGTGTAGATAATTCCATGTTTACACAGATAGCGGTGAAGATGTATGCATGTTTACACAGATAGCGGTGTATATATTTCCATGTTCATCCAGATGGCTGTGTAGATATATCCATGTTCATACAGATAGCGGTGTAGATATTTCCATGTTCATACAGATAGCGGTGCAGATATTTCCATGTTCATCCAGATGGCTGTGTAGATATATCCATGTTCATACAGATGGCGGTGAAGATATTTCCATGTTCATACAGATAGCGGTGTAGATATTTCCATGTTCATACAGATAGCGGTGTAGATATTTCCATGTTCATACTGATAGCGCTGTATGTATTTCCATGTTCATACAGATAGCAGTGTAGATATTTCCATGTTCATACAGATAGCGGTGTAGATATTTCCATGTTTATACAGATAGCGGTGTAGATATCTCCTTCTTAATACAGATGGCGGTGTAGATATTTATATGTTCATACAGATGGAGGTGCAGATATTTCCATGTTCATACAGATGGCGGTGTAGATACTTCCATGTTCATACAGATAGCGGTGTAGTTATTTCCATGTGTAAGGAGATAGCTGTGTAGATATTTCCATGTATATGCAGATAGCTGTGTAGACATTTCCATTTTCATGCAGATAGCGGTGTATATATTTCCCTGTTCAAACAGTTATCGGTGTAGATATTTCCATGTTCATAAAGATAGCAGTGTAGATATTTCCATGTTCATACAGATAGCAGTGTAGTTATTTCCATGTGTAAAGAGATAGCTGTGTAGATATTTCCATGTATATGCAGATAGCTGTGTAGACATTTCCATTTACATGCAGATAGCGGTGTATATATTTCCCTGTTCAAACAGTTAGCGGTGCAGATATTTCCATGTTCATAAAGATAGCAGTGTAGATAATTCCATGTTTATACAGATAGCGGTGAAGATGTATGCACGTTTAAACAGATAGCGGTGTATATATTTCCATGTTCATCCAGATGGCTGAGTAGATATACCCATGTTCATACAGATAGCGGTGTAGATATTTCCATGTTCATACACATAGCGGTGCAGATATTTCCATGTTCATCCAGATGGCTGTGTAGATATATCCATGTTCATACAGATGGCGGTGAAGATATTTCCAGGTTCATACAGATAGCGGTGTAGATATTTCCATGTTCATACAGATAGCGGTGTAGATATTTCCATGTTCATACAGATAGCGGTGTATGTGTTTCCATGTTCATACAGATAGCAGTGTAGATATTTCCATGTTCATCCAGATGGCTGTGTAGATATATCCATGTTCATACAGGTAGCGGTGTAGATATTTCCATGTTCACCCAGATGGCTGTGTAGCTATTTCCATGTTCATACAGATAGTGGTGTAGATATTTCCATGTTCATACAGATAGCGGTGTAGATATTTCCATGTTCATACAGATAGCCGTGTAGATATTGCCATGTTCATACCGATAGCGGTGCTGATACTTCCATGTTTATACAGGTAGCGGTGTACATATTTCCGTGATTATACAGGTAGCGGTGTAGATATTTCCATGTTCATACAGATAGCGGTGTAGATATTTCCATGTTTATACAGATAGCGGTGTAGATATCTCCTTCTTAATACAGATGGCGGTGTAGATATTTATATGTTCATACAGATGGCGGTGCAGATATTTCCATGTTCATACAGATGGCGGTGTAGATATTTCCATGTTTATAGAGATAGCGGTGTAGTTATTTCCATGTGCAAAGAGATAGCTGTGTAGATATTTCCATGTATATACAGATAGCTGTGTAGATATTTCCATTTCCATGCAGATAGCGGTGTAGATATTTCCATGTTCAAACAGATAGCGGTGTAGATATTTCCATGTTCATACCGATAGCGGTGCTGATACATCCATGTTTATACGGGTAGCGGTGTACATATTTCCGTGTTTATACAGGTAGCGGTGTAGATATTTCCATGTTCATACAGATTGCGGTGTAGATATTTCCATGTTTATACAGATAGCGGTGTAGATATCTCCTTCTTAATACAGATGGCGGTGTAGATATTTATATGTTCATACAGATGGAGGTGCAGATATTTCCATGTTCATACAGATGGCGGTGTAGATACTTCCATGTTCATACAGATAGCGGTGTAGTTATTTCCATGTGTAAGGAGATAGCTGTGTAGATATTTCCATGTATATGCAGATAGCTGTGTAGACATTTCCATTTTCATGCAGATAGCGGTGTATATATTTCCCTGTTCAAACAGTTATCGGTGTAGATATTTCCATGTTCATAAAGATAGCAGTGTAGATATTTCCATGTTCATACAGATAGCAGTGTAGTTATTTCCATGTGTAAAGAGATAGCTGTGTAGATATTTCCATGTATATGCAGATAGCTGTGTAGACATTTCCATTTACATGCAGATAGCGGTGTATATATTTCCCTGTTCAAACAGTTAGCGGTGCAGATATTTCCATGTTCATAAAGATAGCAGTGTAGATAATTCCATGTTTATACAGATAGCGGTGAAGATGTATGCACGTTTACACAGATAGCGGTGTATATATTTCCATGTTCATCCAGATGGCTGAGTAGATATATCCATGTTCATACAGATAGCGGTGTAGATATTTCCATGTTCATACACATAGCGGTGCAGATATTTACATGTTCATCCAGATGGCTGTGTAGATATATCCATGTTCATACAGATGGCGGTGAAGATATTTCCATGTTCATACAGATAGCGGTGTAGATATTTCCATGTTCATACAGATAGCGGTGTAGATATTTCCATGTTCATACAGATAGCGGTGTATGTGTTTCCATGTTCATACAGATAGCAGTGTAGATATTTCCATGTTCATCCAGATGGCTGTGTAGATATATCCATGTTCATACAGGTAGCGGTGTAGATATTTCCATGTTCATACAGATAGCCGTGTAGATATTGCCATGTTCATACCGATAGCGGTGCTGATACTTCCATGTTTATACAGGTAGCGGTGTACATATTTCCGTGATTATACAGGTAGCGGTGTAGATATTTCCATGTTCATACAGATAGCGGTGTAGATATTTCCATGTTTATACAGATAGCGGTGTAGATATCTCCTTCTTAATACAGATGGCGGTGTAGATATTTATATGTTCATACAGATGGCGGTGCAGATATTTCCATGTTCATACAGATGGCGGTGTAGATATTTCCATGTTTATAGAGATAGCGGTGTAGTTATTTCCATGTGCAAAGAGATAGCTGTGTAGATATTTCCATGTATATACAGATAGCTGTGTAGATATTTCCATTTCCATGCAGATAGCTGTGTAGATATTTCCATGTTCAAACAGATAGCGGTGTAGATATTTCCATGTTCATACAGATAGCGGTGTGGATATTTCCATGTTTATACAGATAGCGGTGAAGATGTATGCATGTTTACACAGATAGCGGTGTAGATATTTTCATGTTCATACAGATAGCGGTGTAGATATTTCCATGTTCATCCAGACGGCTGTGTAGACATATCCAAGTTCATACAGATGGCGGTGAAGATATTTCCATGCTTATACAGAAGCTGTTTAGATATATCCATGTTGATACAGATGGCGCTGAAGATTTTTCCATGTTCATACAGATGGCGGTGTAGATATTTCCATGTCCATACAGATAGCGGTGCTGATATTTCCATGTTTATACAGGTAGCAGTGTCGATATTTCCATGTTTATACAGATAGTGGTGTAGATATTTCCATGTTTATACACATAGCGGTGTAGATATTTCCATGTTTATACAGATAGCGGTGTAGATATCTCCATCTTAATACAGATGGCGGTGTAGATATTTATATGTTCATACAGATGGCGGTGCAGATATTTCCATGTTCATACAGATGGCGGTGAAGATATTTCCATGTTCATACAGATGGCGGTGTAGATACTTCCATGTTCATACTGATAGCGGTGCTGATATTTCCATGTTTATACAGGTAGCGGTGTAGATATTTCCATGTTTATACAGATAGCGGTGTAGATATTTCCATGTTTATACACATAGCGGTGTAGATATATCCATGTTTATACACATAGCAGTGTAGATAACTCCATCTTAATACAGATGGCGGTGTAGATATTTATATGTTCATTCAGATGGCGGTGCAGATATTTCCATGTTCATACAGATGGCGGTGTAGATATTTCCATGTTCATACAGATAGCGGTGTAGTTATTTCCATGTGTAAAGAGATAGCTGTGTAGATATTTCCATGTATATGCAGATAGCTGTGTAGACATTTCCATTTTCATGCAGATAGCGGAGTATATATTTCCCTGTTTAAACAGTTAGCGGTGTAGATATTTCCATGTTCATGAAGATAGCAGTGTTGATATTTACTTGTTTATACAGATAGCGGTGATGATGTATGCATGTTTACACAGATAGCGGTGTAGATATTTCCATGTTCATCCAGATGGCTGTGTAGATATATCCATGTTCATACAGATAGCGGTCTAGATATTTCCATGTTCATACAGATAGCGGTGCAGATTTTTCCATGTTCATCCAGATGGCTGTGTAGATATATGCATGTTCATACAGATGGCGGTGAAGATATTTCCATGTTCATACAGATAGCGGTGTAGATATTTCCATGTTCATACAGATAGCGGTGTATGTATTTCCATGTTCATACAGATAGCGGTGTGGATATTTCCATGTTCATCCAGATGGTTTGTAGATATATCCATGTTCATACAGATAGCGCTGAAGATATTTCCATGTTCATCCAGAAGGCTGTGTAGCTATTTCCATGATCATACAGATACTGGTGTAGATATTTCCATGTTCATACAGATAGCGGTGTAGATATTTCCATGTTCATACAGATAGCCGTGTAGATATTGCCATGTTCATACCGATAGCGGTGCTGATACTTCCACGTTTATACAGGTAGCGGTGTACATATTTCCGTGTTTATACAGGTAGCGGTGTAGATATTTCCATGTTCATACAGATACCGGTGTAGCTATTTCCATGTTCATACAGATAGCGGTGTAGATATCTCCTTCTTAATACAGATGGCGGTGTAGATATTTATATGTTCATAGAGATGGCGGTGCAGATATTTCCATGTTCATACAGATGGTGGTGTAGATATTTCCATGTTTATAGAGATAGCGGTGTAGTTATTTCCATGTGCAAAGAGATAGCTGTGTAGATATTTCCATGTATATGCAGATAGCTGTGTAGATATTTCCATTTTCATGCAGATAGCAGTGTAGATATTTCCATGTTCAAGCAGATAGCGGTGTAGATATTTCCATGTTCATACAGATAGCGGTGTGGATATTTCCATGTTTATACAGATAGCAGTGAAGATGTATGCATGTTTACACAGATAGCGGTGTAGATATTTCCATGTTCATACAGATAGCGGTGTAGATATTTCCATGTTCATCCAGACGGCTGTGTAGACATATCCATGTTCATACAGATGGCGGTGAAGATATTTTCATGTTCATACAGGTGGCTGTGTAGATATATCCATGTTCATACAGATGGCGGTGAAGATTTTTCCATGTTCATACAGATGGCGGTGTAGATATTTCCATGTTCATACAGATAGCGGTGCTGATATTTCCATGTTTATACAGGTAGCAGTGTAGATATTTCCATGTTTATACTGATAGCGGTGTAGATATTTCCATGTTTATACACATAGCGGTGTAGATATTTCCAAGTTTATACAGATAGCGGTGTAGATATCTCCATCTTAATACAGATGGCGGTGTAGATATTTATATGTTCATACAGATGGCGGTGCAGATATTTCCATTTTCATACAGATGGCGGTGAAGATATTTCCATGTTCATACAGATGGCGGTGCAGATACTTCCATGTTCATACTCATAGCGGTGCTGATATTTCCATGTTTATACAGGTAGCGGTGTAGATATTTCCATGTTTATACAGATAGCAGTGTAGATATTTCCATGTTTATACACATAGCGGTGTAGATATTTCCATGTTTATACAGATAGCGGTGTAGATAACTCCATCTTAATACAGATGGCGGTGTAGATATTTATATGTTCATAAAGATGGCGGTGCAGATATTTCCATGTTCATACAGATGGCCGTGTAGATATTTCCATGTTTATAGAGATAGCGGTGTAGTTATTTCCATTTGTAAATAGATAGCTGTGTAGATATTTCCATGTATGTGCAGATAGCTGTGTAGATATTTCCATTTTCATGCAGATAGCGGTGTAGATATTTCCATTTTCAAACAGATAGCGGTGTAGACATTTCCTTGTTCATACAGATAGCGGTGTAGATATTTCCATGTTTATACAGATAGCGGTGAAGATGTATGCATGTTTACACAGATAGCGGTGTAGATATTTCCATGTTCATACAGAAAAAGGTGTAGATATTTCCATGTTTATACAGATAGCGGTGAAGATGTATGCATGTTTACACAGATAGCGGTGTAGATATTTCCATATTCATACAGATGGCGGTGTAGATATTTCCATGTTCATACCGATAGCAGTGCTGATATTTCCATGTTCATACAGGTAACTGTGTAGATATTTCCATTTTTATACAGATAGCGGTGTAGATATTTCCATGTTTATTCACATAGCGGTGTAGATATTTCCATGTTTATACTGATAGCGGTGTAGATATCTCCATCTTAATACAGATGGCGGTGTAGGTATTTATATGTTCATACAGATGGCTGTGCAGTTATTTCCATATTCATACAGATGACGGTGTAGATATTACCATGTTTATAGAGATAGCGGTGTAGTTATTTCCATGTGTAAAGAGATAGCTGTATAGTTATTTCCAGGTTTATGCAGATAGCTGTGTAGATATTTCCATTTTCATGCAGATAGCGGTGTAGATATTTCCATGTTCAAACAGATAGCGGTGTAGATATTTCCATGTTCATACAGATAGCGCTGTAGATATTTCCATGTTCATACAGATAGCGGTGTAGATATTTCCATGTTCATACAGATAGCAGTGTATGTATTTCCATGTTCATACAGATAGCGGTGTAGATATTTCCATTTTCATGCAGATAGCGGTGTAGATATTTCCCTGTTCAAACAGTTAGCGGTGTAGATATTTCCATGTTCATACAGATAGTGGTGTAGATATTTCCATGTTTATACAGATAGCGTTTAAGATGTATGAATGTTTACACAGATAGCGCTGTAGATAATTCCATGTTCATCCAGATGGCTGTGTAGATATTTCCACGTTCATCCAGATGGCTGTGTAGATATATCCATGTTCATACAGATGGCGGTGAAGATATTTCCATGTTCATACAGATAGCGGTGTAGATATTTCCATGTTCATACAGATAGCCGTGTAGATATTGCCATGTTCATACCGATAGCGGTGCTGATACTTCCATGTTTCTACAGGTAGCGGTGTACATATTTCCGTGTTTATACAGATAGCGGTGTAGATATTTCCATGTTCATACAGATGGCGGTGTAGATATTTCCATGTTTATAGAGATAGCGGTGTAGTTATTTCCATGTGTAAAGAGATAGCTTTGTAGATATTTCCATGTATGTGCAGATAGCTGAGTAGATATTTCCATTTTCAAACAGATAGCGGTGTAGATATTTCCATGTTCATACAGATAGCAGTGTCGATATTTCCATGTTTATACAGATAGTGGTGTAGATATTTCCATGTTTATACACATAGCGGTGTAGATATTTCCATGTTTATACAGATAGCGGTGTAGATATCTCCATCTTAATACAGATGGCGGTGTAGATATTTATATGTTCATACAGATGGCGGTGCAGATATTTCCATGTTCATACAGATGGCGGTGAAGATATTTCCATGTTCATACAGATGGCGGTGTAGATACTTCCATGTTCATACTGATAGCGGTGCTGATATTTCCATGTTTATACAGGTAGCGGTGTAGATATTTCCATGTTTATACAGATAGCGGTGTAGATATTTCCATGTTTATACACATAGCGGTGTAGATATATCCATGTTTATACACATAGCAGTGTAGATAACTCCATCTTAATACAGATGGCGGTGTAGATATTTATATGTTCATTCAGATGGCGGTGCAGATATTTCCATGTTCATACAGATGGCGGTGTAGATATTTCCATGTTCATACAGATAGCGGTGTAGTTATTTCCATGTGTAAAGAGATAGCTGTGTAGATATTTCCATGTATATGCAGATAGCTTTGTAGACATTTCCATTTTCATGCAGATAGCGGTGTATATATTTCCCTGTTTAAACAGTTAGCGGTGTAGATATTTCCATGTTCATGAAGATAGCAGTGTTGATATTTACTTGTTTATACAGATAGCGGTGATGATGTATGCATGTTTACACAGATAGCGGTGTAGATATTTCCATGTTCATCCAGATGGCTGTGTAGATATATCCATGTTCATACAGATAGCGGTCTAGATATTTCCATGTTCATACAGATAGCGGTGCAGATTTTTCCATGTTCATCCAGATGGCTGTGTAGATATATGCATGTTCATACAGATGGCGGTGAAGATATTTCCATGTTCATACAGATAGCGGTGTAGATATTTCCATGTTCATACAGATAGCGGTGTATGTATTTCCATGTTCATACAGATAGCGGTGTAGATATTTCCATGTTCATCCAGATGGTTTGTAGATATATCCATGTTCATACAGATAGCGCTGAAGATATTTCCATGTTCATCCAGAAGGCTGTGTAGCTATTTCCATGATCATACAGATACTGGTGTAGATATTTCCATGTTCATACAGATAGCGGTGTAGATATTTCCATGTTCATACAGATAGCCGTGTAGATATTGCCATGTTCATACCGATAGCGGTGCTGATACTTCCACGTTTATACAGGTAGCGGTGTACATATTTCCGTGTTTATACAGGTAGCGGTGTAGATATTTCCATGTTCATACAGATACCGGTGTAGCTATTTCCATGTTCATACAGATAGCGGTGTAGATATCTCCTTCTTAATACAGATGGCGGTGTAGATATTTATATGTTCATAGAGATGGCGGTGCAGATATTTCCATGTTCATACAGATGGTGGTGTAGATATTTCCATGTTTATAGAGATAGCGGTGTAGTTATTTCCATGTGCAAAGAGATAGCTGTGTAGATATTTCCATGTATATGCAGATAGCTGTGTAGATATTTCCATTTTCATGCAGATAGCAGTGTAGATATTTCCATGTTCAAGCAGATAGCGGTGTAGATATTTCCATGTTCATACAGATAGCGGTGTGGATATTTCCATGTTTATACAGATAGCAGTGAAGATGTATGCATGTTTACACAGATAGCGGTGTAGATATTTCCATGTTCATACAGATAGCGGTGTAGATATTTCCATGTTCATCCAGACGGCTGTGTAGACATATCCATGTTCATACAGATGGCGGTGAAGATATTTTCATGTTCATACAGGTGGCTGTGTAGATATATCCATGTTCATACAGATGGCGGTGAAGATTTTTCCATGTTCATACAGATGGCGGTGTAGATATTTCCATGTTCATACAGATAGCGGTGCTGATATTTCCATGTTTATACAGGTAGCAGTGTAGATATTTCCATGTTTATACTGATAGCGGTGTAGATATTTCCATGTTTATACACATAGCGGTGTAGATATTTCCAAGTTTATACAGATAGCGGTGTAGATATCTCCATCTTAATACAGATGGCGGTGTAGATATTTATATGTTCATACAGATGGCGGTGCAGATATTTCCATTTTCATACAGATGGCGGTGAAGATATTTCCATGTTCATACAGATGGCGGTGCAGATACTTCCATGTTCATACTCATAGCGGTGCTGATATTTCCATGTTTATACAGGTAGCGGTGTAGATATTTCCATGTTTATACAGATAGCAGTGTAGATATTTCCATGTTTATACACATAGCGGTGTAGATATTTCCATGTTTATACAGATAGCGGTGTAGATAACTCCATCTTAATACAGATGGCGGTGTAGATATTTATATGTTCATAAAGATGGCGGTGCAGATATTTCCATGTTCATACAGATGGCCGTGTAGATATTTCCATGTTTATAGAGATAGCGGTGTAGTTATTTCCATTTGTAAATAGATAGCTGTGTAGATATTTCCATGTATGTGCAGATAGCTGTGTAGATATTTCCATTTTCATGCAGATAGCGGTGTAGATATTTCCATTTTCAAACAGATAGCGGTGTAGACATTTCCTTGTTCATACAGATAGCGGTGTAGATATTTCCATGTTTATACAGATAGCGGTGAAGATGTATGCATGTTTACACAGATAGCGGTGTAGATATTTCCATGTTCATACAGAAAAAGGTGTAGATATTTCCATGTTTATACAGATAGCGGTGAAGATGTATGCATGTTTACACAGATAGCGGTGTAGATATTTCCATATTCATACAGATGGCGGTGTAGATATTTCCATGTTCATACCGATAGCAGTGCTGATATTTCCATGTTCATACAGGTAACTGTGTAGATATTTCCATTTTTATACAGATAGCGGTGTAGATATTTCCATGTTTATTCACATAGCGGTGTAGATATTTCCATGTTTATACTGATAGCGGTGTAGATATCTCCATCTTAATACAGATGGCGGTGTAGGTATTTATATGTTCATACAGATGGCTGTGCAGATATTTCCATATTCATACAGATGACGGTGTAGATATTACCATGTTTATAGAGATAGCGGTGTAGTTATTTCCATGTGTAAAGAGATAGCTGTATAGTTATTTCCAGGTTTATGCAGATAGCTGTGTAGATATTTCCATTTTCATGCAGATAGCGGTGTAGATATTTCCATGTTCAAACAGATAGCGGTGTAGATATTTCCATGTTCATACAGATAGCGGTGTAGATATTTCCATGTTCATACAGATAGCGGAGTAGATATTTCCATGTTCATACAGATAGCAGTGTATGTATTTCCATGTTCATACAGATAGCGGTGTAGATATTTCCATTTTCATGCAGATAGCGGTGTAGATATTTCCCTGTTCAAACAGTTAGCGGTGTAGATATTTCCATGTTCATACAGATAGTGGTGTAGATATTTCCATGTTTATACAGATAGCGTTTAAGATGTATGAATGTTTACACAGATAGCGCTGTAGATAATTCCATGTTCATCCAGATGGCTGTGTAGATATTTCCACGTTCATCCAGATGGCTGTGTAGATATATCCATGTTCATGCAGATGGAGGTGAAGATATTTCCATGTTCATACAGATAGCGGTGTAGATATTTCCATGTTCATACAGATAGCCGTGTAGATATTGCCATGTTCATACCGATAGCGGTGCTGATACTTCCATGTTTCTACAGGTAGCGGTGTACATATTTCCGTGTTTATACAGATAGCGGTGTAGATATTTCCATGTTCATACAGATGGCGGTGTAGCTATTTCCATGTTTATAGAGATAGCGGTGTAGTTATTTCCATGTGTAAAGAGATAGCTTTGTAGATATTTCCATGTATGTGCAGATAGCTGAGTAGATATTTCCATTTTCAAACAGATAGCGGTGTAGATATTTCCATGTTCATACAGATAGCGGTGTAGATATTTCCATGTTTACACAGATAGCGGTGAAGATGTATGCATGTTTACACAGATAGCAGTGTAGATAATTCCATGTTCATCCAGATGGCTGTGTAGATATATCCATGTTCATACAGATCGCGGTGAAGATATTTCCATATTCATACAGATGGCGGTGCAGATATTTCCATGTTCATACCGATAGCGGTGCTGATATTTCCATGTTCATACAGGTAACTGTGTAGATATTTCCATGTTTATACAGATAGCTGTGTAGATATTTCCATGTTTATACACATAGCGGTGTAGATATTTCCATGTTTATACTGATAGCGGTGTAGATATCTCCATCTTAATACACATGGCGGTGTAGATATTTATATGTTCATACAGATGGCTGTGCAGTTACTTCCATGTTCATACAGATGACGGTGTAGATATTACCATGTTTATAGAGATAGCGGTGTAGTTATTTCCATGTGTAAAGAGATAGCTGTATAGATATTTCCATGTATATGCAGATAGCTGTGTAGATATTTCCATTTTCATGCAGATAGCGGTGTAGGTATTTCCATGTTCAAACAGATAGCGGTGTAGATATTTCCATGTTCATACAGATAGCGGTGTAGATATTTCCATGTTCATACAGATAGCGGTGTAGATATTTCCATGTTCATACAGATAGCAGTGTATGTATTTCCATGTTCATACAGATAGCAGTGTAGATATTTCCATTTTCATGCAGATAGCGGTGTAGTTATTTCCCTGTTAAAACAGTTAGCGGTGTAGATATTTCCATGTTCATACAGATAGCGGTGTAGATATTTCCATGTTTATACAGATAGCGGTGAAGATGTATGCATGTTTACACAGATAGCGGTGTAGATAATTCCATGTTCATCCAGATGGCTGTGTAGAGATTTCCATGTTCATACAGATGGCGGTGAAGATATTTCCTTGTTCATACAGATAGCGGTGTAGATATTTGATGTTCATACAGATAGCGGTGTAGATATTTCCATGTTCATACAGACAGCGGTGAATGTATCTCCATGTTCATACAGATAGCGGTGTAGGTAATTCCATGTTCATCCAGATGGCTGTGTAGATATTTCCATGTTTATAGAGATAGCGGTGTAGTTATTTCCATGTGTAAAGAGATAGCTTTGTAGATATTTCCATGTATGTGCAGACAGCTGTGTAGATATTTCCATTTTCATGCAGATAGCGGTGTAGATATTTCCATTTTCAAACAGATAGCGGTGTATGTATTTCCATGTTCATACAGATAGCGGTGTAGACATTTCCATGTTCATACAGATAGCGGTGTTGATATTTCCATGTTTATACAGATAGCGGTGGAGATGTATGCATGTTTACACAGATAGCGGTGTAGATATTTCCATGTTCATACAGAAAACGGTGTAGATATTTCCATGTTTATACAGATAGCGTTGAAGATGTATGCAGGTTTACACAGATAGCGGTGTAGATAATTCCATGTTCATCCAGATGGCTGTGTAGATATTTCCACGTTCATCCAGATGGCTGTGTAGATATATCCATGTTCATACAGATGGCGGTGAAGATATTTCCATGTTCATACTGATGGCTGTGTAGATATTTCCATGTTCATACCGATAGCGGTGCTGATATTTCCACGTTCATACAGGTAACTGTGTAGATATTTCCATGTTTATACAGATAGCGGTGTAGATATTTCCATGTTTATACACATAGCGGTGTAGATATTTCCATGTTTATACTGATAGCGGTGTAGTTATATCCATCTTAATACGGATGGCGGTGTAGATATTTATATGTTCATACAGGTGGCGGTGCAGTTGTTTCCAAGTTCATACAGATGGCGGTGTAGATATTACCATGTTTATAGAGATAGCGGTGTAGTTATTTCCATGTGTAAAGAGATAGCTGTATAGATATTTCCATGTATATGCAAATAGCTGTGTAGATATTTCCATTTTCATGCAGAGAGCTGTGTAGATATTTCCATGTTCAAACAGTTAGCGGTGTAGATATTTCCATGTTCATAAAGATAGCGGTGTAGATATTTCCATGTTTATACAGATAGCGGTGAAGATGTATGCATGTTGACACAGATAGCGGTGTAGATATATCCATGTTCATCCAGATGGCTGTGTAGATATATCCATGTTCATACAGATGGCGGTGAAGATATTTCCATGTTCATACAGATAGCAGTGTAGATATTTCCATGTTCATACAGATAGCGGTGTAGATATTTCCATGTTCATACAGACAGCGGTGTACGTATCTCCATGTTCATACAGATAGTGGTGTAGATATTTCCATGTTCATCCAGATGGCTGTGTAGATATTTCCATGTTCATACAGATAGCGGTGCAGATATTTCCATGTTCATCCAGATAGCGGTGCAGATATTTCCATGTTCATCCAGATGGCTGTGTAGATATATCCAAGTTCATACAGATGGCGGTGAAGATATTTCCATGTTCATACAGATGGCGGTGTAGATATTTCCATGTTCATACAGATAGCGGTGTAGATATTTCCATGTTCATACAGATAGCGGTGTTTGTATTTCCATGTTCATACAGATAGCGGTGAAGACATTTCCATGTTCATCCAGATGGCGGTGTAGATATTTCCATGTGCATACCGATAGCGGTGTAGATATTTCCATGTTCATACAGATAGCAGTGTAGATATTTCCATGTTCATCCCGATGGCTGTGTAGATATATCCATGTTCATACAGATGGCGGTGAAGATGTTTCCATGTTCATACAGATGGCGGTGCAGATATTTCCATGTTCATACCGATAGCGGTGCTGATATTTCCATGTTCATACAGGTAACTGTGTAGATATTTCCATGTTTATACAGATAGCGGTGTAGATATTTCCATGTTTATACACATAGCGGTGTAGATATTTCCATGTTTACACAGATAGCGGTGAAGATGTATGCATCTTTACACAGATAGCGGTGTAGATAATTCCATTTTCATCCAGATGGCTGTGTAGATATTTCCACGTTCATCCAGATGGCTGTGTAGATATATCCATGTTCATACAGATGGCGGTGAAGATATTTCCATATTCATACAGATGGCTGTGTAGATATTTCCATGTTCATACCGATAGCGGTGCTGATATTTCCATGTTCATACAGGTAACTGTGTAGATATTTCCATGTTTATACTGATAGCGGTGTAGATATTTCCATGTTTATACACATTGCGGTGTAGATATTTCCATGTTTATACTGATAGCGGTGTAGATATCTCCATCTTAATACAGATGGCGGTGTAGATATTTATATGTTCATACAGATGGCTGTGCAGTTATTTCCATGTTCATACAGATGACGGTGTAGATATTACCATGTTTATAGAGATAGCGGTGTAGTTATTTCCATGTGTAAAGAGATAGCTGTATAGTTATTTCCATGTATATGCAGATAGCCGTGTAGGTATTTCCATTTTCATGCAGATAGCGGTGTAGATATTTCCATGTTCAAACAGATAGCGGTGTAGATATTTCCATGTTAATACAGATAGCTGTGTAGATATTTCCATGTTCATACAGATAGCGGTGTAGATATTTCCATGCTCATACAGATAGCAGTGTATGTATTTCCATGTTCATACAGATAGCGGTGAAGATATTTCCATTTTCATGCAGATAGCGGTGTAGATATTTCCCTGTTCAAACAGTTAGCGGTGTAGATATTTCCATGTTCATACAGATAGCGGTGTAGACATTTCCATGTTTATACAGATAGCGGTGAAGATGTATGCATGTTTACACAGATAGCGGTGTAGATAATTCCATGTTCATCCAGATGGCTGTGTAGATATATCCATGTTCATACAGATGGTGGTGAAGATATTTCCTTGTTCATACAGATAGCGGTGTAGATATTTGATGTTCATACAGATAGCGGTGTAGATATTTCCATGTTCATACAGACAGCGGTGAATGTATCTCCATGTTCATACAGATAGCGGTGTAGGTATTTCCATGTTCATCCAGATGGCTGTGTAGTTATTTCCATGTTTATAGAGATAGCGGTGTAGTTATTTCCATGTGTAAAGAGATAGCTTTGTAGATATTTCCAAGTATGTGCAGACAGCTGTGTAGATATTTCCATTTTCATGCAGATAGCGGTGTAGATATTTCCATTTTCAAACAGATAGCGGTGTATGTATTTCCATGTTCATACAGATAGCGGTGTAGACATTTCCATGTTCATACAGATAGCGGTGTTGATATTTCCATGTTTATACAGATAGCGGTGAAGATGTATGCATGTTTACACAGATAGCGGTGTAGATATTTCCATGTTCATACAGAAAACGGTGTAGATATTTCCATGTTTATACAGATAGCGTTGAAGATGTATGCATGTTTACACAGATAGCGCTGTAGATAATTCCATGTTCATCCAGATGGCTGTGTAGATATTTCCACGTTCATCCAGATGGCTGTGTAGATATATCCATGTTCATACAGATGGCGGTGAAGATATTTCCATGTTCATCCAAATGGCTGTGTAGATATTTCCATGTTCATACCGATAGCGGTGTAGATATTTCCATGTTCATACAGATAGCGGTGTAGATATTTCCATGTTCATCCTGATGGCTGTGTAGATATATCCATGTTCATACAGATGGCGGTGAAGATATTTCCATGTTCATACAGATAGCGGTGTAGATATTTCCATGTTCATCCAGATGGCTGTGTAGATATATCCATGTTCATACAGATGGCGGTGAAAATATTTCCATGTTCATACAGATAGCGGTGTAGATATTTCCATGTTCATACAGATAGCGGTGCTGATATTTCCTTGTTCATCCAGATGGCTGTGTAGATATTTCCATGTTCATAGAGATGGCGGTGAAGATATTTCCATGTTCATACAGATATCGGTGTAGATATTTCCATGTTCATACAGATAGCGGTGTAGATATTTCCATGTTCATACAGATAGCGGTGCTGATATTTCCATGTTTATACAGGTAGGGGTGTAGGTATTTCCATGTTTATACAGATTGCGGTGTAGATATTTCCATGTTTATACAGGTAGCGGTGTAGATATTTCCATGTTTATACATATAGCGGTGTAGATATCTTCATCTTAATACAGATGGCGGTGTAGATATTTATATGTTCATGCAGATGACGGTGCAGATATTTCCATGTTCATACTGATGGCGGTGTAGATATTTCCATGTTTATAGAGATAGCGGTGTACTTATTTCCATGTGTAAAGAGATAGCTTTGTAGATATTTCCATGTATGGGCAGATAGCTGTGTAGATATTTCCATTTTCATGCAGATAGCGGTGTAGATATTTCCATTTTCAAACAGATAGGGGTGTAGATATTTCCATGTTCATACAGATAGCGGTGTAGATATTTCCATGTTTATACAGATAGCGGTGAAGATGTATGCATGTTTACACATATAGCGGTGTAGATATTTCCATGTTCATACAGAAAACGGTGTAGATATTTCCATGTTTATACAGATAGCGTTGAAGATGTATGCATGTTTACACAGATAGCGGTGTAGATAATTCCATGTTCATCCAGATGGCTGTGTAGATATTTCCACGTTCATCCAGATGGCTGTGTAGATATATCCATGTTCATACAGATGGCGGTGAAGATATTTCCATGTTCATCCAAATGGCTGTGTAGATATTTCCATGTTCATACCGATAGCGGTGTAGATATTTCCATGTTCATACAGATAGCGGTGTAGATATTTCCATGGTCATCCTGATGGCTGTGTAGATATATCCATGTTCATACAGATGGCGGTGAAGATATTTCCATGTTCATACAGATAGCGGTGTAGATATTTCCATGTTCATCCAGATGGCTGTGTAGATATATCCATGTTCATACAGATGGCGGTGAAAATATTTCCATGTTCATACAGATAGCGGTGTAGATATTTCCATGTTCATACAGATAGCGGTGCTGATATTTCCTTGTTCATCCAGATGGCTGTGTAGATATTTCCATGTTCATAGAGATGGCGGTGAAGATATTTCCATGTTCATACAGATATCGGTGTAGATATTTCCATGTTCATACAGATAGCGGTGTAGATATTTCCATGTTCATACAGATAGCGGTGCTGATATTTCCATGTTTATACAGGTAGGGGTGTAGGTATTTCCATGTTTATACAGATTGCGGTGTAGATATTTCCATGTTTATACAGGTAGCGGTGTAGATATTTCCATGTTTATACATATAGCGGTGTAGATATCTTCATCTTAATTCAGATGGCGGTGTAGATATTTATATGTTCATACAGATGACGGTGCAGATATTTCCATGTTCATACTGATGGCGGTGTAGATATTTCCATGTTTATAGAGATAGCGGTGTACTTATTTCCATGTGTAAAGAGATAGCTTTGTAGATATTTCCATGTATGGGCAGATAGCTGTGTAGATATTTCCATTTTCATGCAGATAGCGGTGTAGATATTTCCATTTTCAAACATATAGCGGTGTAGATATTTCCATGTTCATACAGATAGCGGTGTAGATATTTCCATGTTTATACAGATAGCGGTGAAGATGTATGCATGTTTACACATATAGCGGTGTAGATATTTCCATGTTCATACAGAAAACGGTGTAGATATTTCCATGTTTATACAGATAGCGGTGAAGATGTATGCATGTTTACACAGATAGCGGTGTAGATAATTCCATGTTCATCCAGATGGCTGTGTAGATATTTCCACGTTCATCCAGATGGCTGTGTAGATATATCCATGTTCATACAGATGGCGGTGAAGATATTTCCATGTTCATACAGATAGCGGTGTAGATATTTCCATGTTTTTACAGGTAGCGGTGTAGATATTTCCATATTTATACAGATAGCGGTGTAGATATTTCCATGTTTATACAGATAGCGGTGTACATATTTCCATGTTTATACAGATAGCGGTGTAGATATTTCCATGTTTATACAGATAGCAGTGCAGATATTTCTGTGTTTATACAGATAGCCGTGTAGATATTTCCATCATCATTCAGCTGGCGGTGTAGATATTTGCAAGCTGATACAGATGGCGGTTTAGATATTTCCAAGTTTATAGAGATGGCGTACAGATATTTCCATGTTCTCACCGACGGCGGTGTAAATATTTCCATGTTTATAGAGATGGCGGTGTAGATATTTCCATGTTTATACACTTATCGCTGTAGATATTTCCATGTTTATTCAGATAGCAGTGTTGATATTTCCATGTTTATACAAATAGCGGTGTAGATATTTCCATGTTTATAGAGATAGTGGTGTAGATATTTCCATGTTTATAGAGATAGTGGTGTAGATATTTCCATGATTATAGAGATTGTGGTTTAGTTATTTCCATGTTTATAGAGATAGCAGTGTAGAAATTTCCCTGTTTCACATAAAGCAGTGTAGATATTTCCATGTTTATACAGATAGCGGTGTAGATATTTCCATGTTTATACAGATGGCAGTGTAGATATTTCTATGTTTATAGAGATGGCGGTGTAGATATTTCCTTGTTTATACAGATAGCAGTGTAAATATTTCGATGTTTATAGAGATAGGTTTGTAGGTATTTCCATGTTCATACAGATAGCGGTGTAGATAGTTCCATGTTTATACAGAAGGCGGTGTAGATATTTCCATCTTCATACAGATGGCGGTGAAGATATTTGCATGTTCATACAGATGGCGGTGTAGATATTCCCATGTTCATACAGATGTCGGTGTAGATATTTCCATGTTCACACAGATGTCTGTGTAGTTATTTCCATGTTCATACAGATGACGTTGTTGATATTTCCATGTTCATACCGAGGGCGGTGTAGATATTTCCATGTTTATAGAGATGGCGGTGTAGATATTTCCAAGTTTATACAGATGGCAGTGTAGATATTTCCATGTTCATACAGATAGCATTGTAGATATTTCCATGTTTATGGAGACATCGGTGTAGATATTTGCATGTTTATACAGATAGCGGTGTAGATATTTCCATGATTACACAGATAGCGGTGTAGATATTTCCATGTTTATATAGATAGCGGTGTAGGTATTTACATGTTTATACAGATAGCGGTGAAGATATTTCCATGTTTATACAGACAGCGGTGTAGATATTTCCATGTTTATACAGAGAGCATTGTAGATATTTCCATGTTTATAGAGTTAGCGGTGTAGATATTTCCCTGTTTTACAGATAGCAGAGTAGAAATTTCCATGTTTATACAGATAGCAGTGTTGACATTTCCATGTTTATACCGATAACGGTGTAGATATTTCTGTGTTTATACATATAACGGTGTAGATATTTCCATGATCATACAGATGGCGGTGTGGATATTTCCATTTTGATACAGACTGGGTGTAGATATTTTCATGTTTATACAGATGACGGTGTAGATATTTACATGTTTATAGACATGGCGGTGTAGATATTTCCATGTTTTTACACATAGCATTGGCGATATTTCCATGTTTATGGAGATATCGGTGTAGGTATTTCTATGTTTATAGAGAGAGCGTTGTAGATATTTCCATGTTTATACAGATAGCGGTGTAGATATTTCCCTGTTTTACAGATAGCAGTGTAGATATTTCCATGTTTATACAGATAGCGGTGTAGATATTTCCATGTACATACAGATAGCGGTGTAGATATTCCCATGTTTATTCAGATGGCAATGTAGATATTTACATGTTTATAGGGATGGCGGTGTAGATATTTCCTTGTATTGACAGATAGCTGTGTAGATATTTCCATTTTTATACAGATAGCGCTGAAGATATTTCCATGATTATACAGATAGTGGTGTAGATATTTCCATGTTTATACAGATAGCGGTGTAGATATTTCCATGTTTATACAGATAGCGGTGTAGATATTTCCATGTTTATGGAGATGGCATTATAGTTATTTACTTGTTTATACAGATGGTGGTGTCGATATTTCCATGTTCATACAGATAGCGGTGTAGATATTTCCATATTTATACACATGGCGGTGTAGATATTTCCATGTGCATACAGATGCCGGTTTAGATATTTCAGTGTTTATAGAGATGACGGTGTAGATATTTCCATGTTTATACAGATGGCGGTGTAGATATTTCCATGTTTATACCCATAGCTGTGTAGATATTTCCATGTTTATACACATAGCGGTATAGATATTTCTATGTTTACAGAGATATTGGTGTTGATATTTCCATGTTTATAGAGATAGTCGTGTAGATATTTCCATGTTTATAGAGATAGCGGTGTCGATAATTCCCTGTTTCACAGACAGCAGTGTAGATATTGCCATGTTTATTCAGATAGCGGTGTAGATATATCCATGTTTACAGAGATAGCGGTGTAATTATTTCCATGTTTATAGAGATGGCGGTGGAGATATTTCCATGTTTATAGAGATGGCGGTGTAGATATTTCCATGTTTATACAGATGGCGGTGTAGGTATTTCCATGTTTATACAGATAGCGGTGTAGGTATTTCCATGCTTATACAGATAGCGGTGCTGATATTTCCATGTTTATACAGGTAGGGGTGTAGGTATTTCCATGTTTATACAGATTGCGGTGTAGATATTTCCATGTTTATACAGGTAGCGGTGTAGATATTTCCATGTTTATACATATAGCGGTGTAGATATCTTCATCTTAATTCAGATGGCGGTGTAGATATTTATATGTTCATACAGATGACGGTGCAGATATTTCCATGTTCATACTGATGGCGGTGTAGATATTTCCATGTTTATAGAGATAGCGGTGTACTTATTTCCATGTGTAAAGAGATAGCTTTGTAGATATTTCCATGTATGTGCAGATAGCTGTGTAGATATTTCCATTTTCATGCAGATAGCGGTGTAGATATTTCCATTTTCACACAGATAGCGGTGTAGATATTTCCATGTTCATACAGATAGCGGTGTAGATATTTCCATGTTTATACAGATAGCGGTGAAGATGTATGCATGTTTACACATATAGCGGTGTAGATATTTCCATGTTCATACAGAAAACGGTGTAGATATTTCCATGTTTATACAGATAGCGGTGTAGGTATTTCCATGCTTATACAGATAGCGGTGTAGATATTTCCATGTTCATACAGATAGCGTTGTAAATATTTCCATGTTTATACAGATAGCGGTGTAGATATTTCCATGTTTATAGAGATAGCGTTTTAGATATTTCCATGTTTATACATATAGCGGTATAGATATTTCCATGTTGAAACAGATGGCGGTGTAGATATTTCCATGTTTATACAGGTGGCGGTGTAGTTATTTTCATATTCATACAGATGGCGTTGTAGATATTTCAATGTTTATAGAGATGGCGGTGTAGATATTTCCATGTTTATACAGATGGCGGTGTAGTTATTTCCATGTTTATACAGATAGCGGTGTAGGTATTTCCATGCTTATACAGATATCGGTGTAGATATTTCCATGTTCATACAGATAGCGTTGTAAATATTTCCATGTTTATACAGATAGCGGTGTAGATATTTCCATGTTTATAGAGATAGCGGTATAGATATTTCCATGTTGATACACATAGCGGTGTAGATATTTCCATGTTTATAGAGATAGCGGTGTAGATATTTCCAAGTTTATAGAGATGGCGGCTTGCATATTTCCATGTTTATATATGTGGCGGTGTATATATTTCCATGTTTATGCAGATGGCGGTGTAGATATTTCCATGTTTATACAGATGGCGGTGTAGATATTTCCATGTTTATACAGATGGCGGTGTAGATACTTCCATATTTATACAGATGGCGCTGTAGATATTTTCATGTTCATACAGATAGCGGTGTAGATATTTCCATGTTTATAGAGATGGCGCTGTAGATATTTCCTTGTTTATACACATAGCAGTGTAGATATTTCCATGTTTAAAGAGATGGCGGTGTAGATATTTCCATGTTTGTACAGGTAGCGGTGAAGATATTTCCATATTTATACAGGTAGCGGTACAGATATGTGAATTCATTAAACCTCTTTTTCTTTATAAATTACCCAGTCTATTATTGTTCTTTTACCTTCCACAAAGTCAACAAGCAAAATGCCTGGAATGTCCCCAAAAAACTGTTGCCGTGACCTTTGCTCTTGAGTGATCCCCTTTAGCTTTGACTGGACCACTTCCACCTTTGGTAGCCATTGCTTTGATTGTGTTTTGCCCTCAGGATCATACTGGGAAAGCCATGTTTTATCTTCTGTTACAATTCTTCAAAGAAATCCTTCAGGATCTTGACCCTAGTTCTTTAAAATGTACATTGAGAGCTCTCCTCTTGTCTGCAGCTGATCTGAGCACAACACTTTTGGCACCCATGCAGTGGAAAGTTGGTTCAACTTTAATTTTTTAGTCAGAACTGTGTAAGCTGAACCAATTAAGATGTCTACGATGTTGGCTATTGTTTGTGCTGTTGATTATCAGTCCTCTTCAATTAGGGCACAAACAAGATTAATTTTTTTCCTTGCAAATTGATATGGATGATCTGTCCCTTTGGACTTCATCTTCCACATCATCTCGTTTCTTCTTTAAAAAAGCTGTCCGCTTGTGAACTACTGATTTCTTTGGTGCATTGTCCCCTCAAGCTTCTTGTAAAGCATCAGTGATTTCACCATTCTTTCACTCAAGCTTCATCATAATCTAATGTTTGTTCTTGCTTCAATTTTAGCAGAATTTACATTGCTCTGCTAGGGGCTCTTTTCAAACTAATGTCTACTCCTTCTTACTGTCTCAAACTAGATCCTGTTCAAACATGCTATAATAAATTAGTATGAGTTTATTTTGCTGCCAAAATTGAAACCTTTGCATAGTTTTTTTCATAATATACATTTTCCATGAACTTTTTAAGGCCTCTCATGTATCCACAGGTAGAGTGCCTTACCTATTCTGACTTCAGTCAATTATTCAAGACCTTTCCTTGTCAGTGATACATTAGAAAGGTAGAGTATTGAAAAATAAGAGTAGCTTCTGCTGATTAAGAAATACTATATCTTTTTCTACTTCTTTCTTTTTTTTTTTTTTTTCTTTTTTTTTTTTTTTTTTTTGAGACAGCATCTTTCTCTGTCACCCAGGCTGGAGTGCAGTGGTGTGATCTCAGCTCACTGCAACCTCTGCCTCCCAGGGTCAAGTGATTCTCCTGCCTCAGCCTCCCGAGTAGCTGGGACTATAGGTGCCTGCCACCACACCCAGCTAATTTTTGTATTTTTAGTGGAGACAAGGTTTTACCATATTGGCCAGGCTGGTCTTGAACTCCTGACCTTGTGATCTGCCTGATTCGGCCTCCCAAAGCGCTGGGATTACAGTCATGAGCCACCGTACCTAGCTTTCTACTTCTTTCTTATTATTTTCCTCCTCTCTCATTCCTATATTCTCTCCTTTCTCCTACTTTCCTCCCCACTCCCTGTTTCCTTCCTTTCATCTTTCCTATTTTCAAGACTTAATATTTCTTGAACCTCCGATGTTATCATAGTATGTTATTTGTTTAATTTTCACATAACAATAATAGTTTAAATACAAATAATATTTATTTTCATCCCCATGTTATCAGTATAACAGTAAAGATGTGGAGAGGCCAGCTGGGCATGGTGGCTCAAGCCTGTAATCCCAGCACATTGGGAGGCCGAGGTGGGTGGATCACGAGGTCAGGAGATCGAGACCATCCTGGCTAACATGGTGAAACCCCATCTCTACTAAAAAATAGAAAAAATTAGCTGGGCGTGGTGGCACGTGCCTGTAGTCCCAGCTACTCGGGAGGCTGAGGCAGGAGAATAGTGTGAACCCGGGAGGCAGAACTTGCAGTGAGCCAAGATCACGCCACTGCACTCCAGCCTGGGCGACAGAGCGAGACTCTGTCTGAAAAAATAAATAAATAAATAAATGAAAATAAAATTAAAAAAATGATGTGGAGAGGCCAAACCAATGGCTCTTATATCCACGTTCTTTCTTCTAAATGATTTCACCTTAGTTTTGGTCTGCATCTCTAACCATAGCTAGTTGCAGCAGGACTTCTATCTGGCCTTGCTGCTCTCATTTTTGGACCTCCTCACTGAAATCAAATTGATCTTTCTAAAATGCAAACCTGGTCTTAGTATTTTATTACTTAAAACCCATTGGTGGCTTTCCATGATTTATGGAATAAAGTCAAAATTCCTGTTTTTGCCCATGTTTCTGTGTGCCTCTCATCCCTACATTTACTGATTCCTGTGTGCCATAAATTGCCAGTTGTCCAGAGTTCATTCTCTTTTTGTACTTGGGAGGACTTCTGCATCCTGCAACTTTTCCCCTGAAACGTGCTTGGAAAATACCTACTCATTTTTTTCAGATTCAGGTTAGCTTTTTACTTCAGTTTCTTTTCCTGAAGCTTATACTGACTGCTCCATATGGCTTTGGGGATTAGCTACGCATTCCTTTGTGCCCTTTGTAGATACACATTTATCATGGAGTCTTTTTTTTTTTTTTTTTTTTTTTTGAGACAGAGTCTCACTCTGTCACCAGACTGGAGTGCAGTGGTGTGATCTCAGCTCACTGCAACCTTTACCTTCCAGGTTCAACTGATTCTCTTGCCTCAGCCTCCCAAGTAACTACAGGCGTGCACCACCGTGCCCAGCTAATTTTTGTATTTTTAGTAGAGACGGGGTTTCACTATGTTGGCCAGGATGGTCTCGATCTCTTGACCTCGTGATCTGCCCACGTTGGCCTCCCAAAGTGCTGGGATTACAGGCATGAACCACCGCTCCCAATCAGTCATGCAGTCTTTATACTTACTTGTTTACTTGCCTGTGAGCTCACTGAATGCAGGGACTATTTCCTTGTTGCTCTAGCACCTACACCAGTACCTGGTATCCAGAAGCTGTATGCTAAATGTTTGTTGAGTGGCTGTTTGACTGAATGATTGTACTCCTAATTAGTAGATGGAAAGCCATGAACTTCCCAGTTCATCATTCTTTGTGCTCAATTCTGGTTTCTTTATTGTGTTCAAAAGAGTTCCTTAGTGACATAAAACTATGGAGCTAGTATGTCAGCTCATTTAAGCAATGATTGGTTTATGTATATAAGAGACTTCAATAATTATATATTTTTATTTCAGTTTCAATAAATGATCAATTGATTAATTTTCTCTGTTTTGGCTTATTGTTCACATTTCATATCAAATAAAAGTGTTTTACTTAAAATTATTCATGCCAATTATGACAGTTAGGTGAATATTACTTTGATTTACATTCCAGTAGTAGTTTTGGTTGAACCCTGAATATGCTAAGACGTCCCTTTTCTTTTTTCTTATGAACAGGCTACTGTGTTTACATATATTATTAAAATCTTCTTTGAAAATACGAAGAATGTTACATTTCTTATATTTAGTTCTCTGTGCTTCAGAATTCCTGTGATACTTGCACTTAAGTCCTTCTGAGCAGTTGATGTTGATATTTATGTGGTTAATGTCATGAAACGTGGTGGTTTTCATTTCTATCATTAATTTATACAGGAGATAGACTGTTTTCCAGGTGTAAGCTCAGTCATATAATTAGAAAATTTATAAGCAGAAAGGAGTTATTTGGTCTAACCCATTTATTCTACAGATAGAGAAATTAGAGTCCAGAAACTCTGTCTTCTTTAAAGTCTTACAGGTATTTAAGAAAAAAGAATAGACTTGAGGTTTCTGTGCTCTGAACCCAGTGATCTTGACACTGTAACGATCTTCATCCATATTATTCACAGAAGTAAATATAATCACATATTAAATAAGAAACAAAAATACTAAGGAGATATTATACTGAAAAATGAAATAATATTATCTTAATTATTTTGATCAGATTCAATCTATAGCAGCTTGAAGGCTAATAATTCCAATGATTCTCTGAATAAACCATTTTTCTAATAAGATTACAGGTTTTAGTAATCTAATTATTTTGACTGATGCAAATGTTACCCCGCCAGTCTGAAAAATGTGTTTATTTATATGTCATAAAGAATAATTTATTCCAAAAAGGCTAATTTTCAAAATATATGTATCTTCTGAAACTGTATCTATTTTTTCCCCACGTTTTCTAAATATATTTTAGAGGGCATTTGTAGATTTTCATGGTGCTGAAAAATTAAGGTATAATGGTCTCATGAAGGAGAATAATGTCATTTAGACATTGTAATTTTGGAGGATCACAATACTTTTTGGAATGTGGTTGTTGCAGCACTGGTCACTTATACTAATTATATAATAACATACTATACTAATGCAATAATATACCATATGAAATTATTCAGTGGTAAATTTGTCTTAAATCCTCTAGAATACTGCAAAGAAATAGTTTATATAAGAAAGAGTACCATAGCAGATGTGAACACAATATTTCCTATTTTTTTCTTCTTTTTTATTTTTTTGAAGACAAGTTCTCACTCTGTTGCCCAGACTGGAGTTCAGTGCCATGTTCATAGTTCACTGCAACCTCAAACTCCCAAGCTCAAGTGATCCTCTTGATTCAGCCTCTGAAGTAGCTGTGCCTATAGGTGTGCACCACCACACCGGCTAAGTTTTAAAATTTTTTATAGATATGTTGCCCAAGCTGGTCTCAAATTCTTGAGCTCAAGAGATCTTCTCACCTTGGCCTCCCAGAGTGTTGGGATTACAGGCATGAGCCACCATACTCAGCCAATATTTCTTTTGTAAAAGACATTTTCTAACATACTTCTCATTTTAACTAACATAATATTCAAAGTGTAGATCTGAGAAAGAGATAGTGCCTGCAGATCTGGGATCCTACATGCTAATATTATGGGATGCATTCAGATTTGATCAGCAGATATTCCATTTATTCTAGAACACCACCAGCAGAAGAATGTAATTACGTCTATCACTAAAACTTTGTGTCAATACAGACTACTGTATTTGTTATCATAGATGGTCCTTGGATGGCAGCCTTAAGCAATTTTAAACCTAGACAGGTGATGTACTTTTTCTTCTTGGATAATTTTCATGGTTTTATCTAATTTGGTTGTAACTAATGTGTTTAATATGGCTTGCTTGTTTTTTAAAAAGTTGTTCAGTATCCTTAGAACTCAGTGCTGATTTCTTTTTCTAGCAGGCCTTTTATATAGGACATCTCACTTTCTCCTGGCTCTCTACTACTAGCATGAGGTCTCTGAAAAATCAAGACAGCAAAATAATTTGTTATAGAACAGCCTATGTAGAGGGACAGGGGAGGAGTCATATTCCAAGAGGGAAAGACCTTTGAGCCAGGCTCAATTTGTAGAGGCTGTTGAATGAAAATGAGAGAGAGAGAATGCACACTTTATTGCACTATTAAAGCAAAATTCTGACAATAACTTCTAAAAATGATTCAACTCTTATACACTGAGAATATGACAGACCTTCCAAAAGTATAATTTCTTATATGAACGTCCAGGTATATAAGGAAAAATAACTATTTCATACCAATATCTCCAGCCGCCTTTATTGTTGGTTCACCACATAGGTTTTTATCAGAATCGCAGAACATTAATTTTTTAAAGTAGCTACCATTACAACTAGCTTGAGAAGAACTTTCTTTTTAATAATTCGACCCAGATGCATTCTAGATACTCCAGTGTTACGAATCGATGGCTTCATGAGGAGCCGCTGTTGACTCATGCTATCTCTGGACACACTGACAGGAAACGTTTTCTTACACCTGTTTTCCTCCTGCTTTTCCTTGGTAGGACTTAGTGCCTTGGCATAGTTCAGTATCAATGGCAGTCATAGAGAAGTGTTACAGAAACCCAGCTTATTCCAACTTGTGAATTATTTGGCACCCAGGAACCAGGTCTTACAATCTTCAACCCACTTTTTCCTAACATGGCCCCTTTTCTGAAATGTTTATTTATATATGATGTAGGCCTGGGGAAAGGACATGGACTTTCAAAGAAAATATTCTCCAATAGATCTCTCAACTCCAGAGAACCTTCTGACTAAATCTGAAAGAATTCCACTGTGCTCTGATAACATCCTTTAATAATGAAGGAAAAGATATTTTTCCCCCAGGAGGATTTTGTAGTGAAAGAGATGGCATAATTTTCTTAAAAAATGTTGTTTATAATCTCATTTGTTTTTTCATTTGTGGGGTGTGTCTTAAATCCTAAATGGTACATCCTTTTTAAAATACTTCTAGTAATAAAATGTTTCTGAAGTTATGTTGTAAGTATCATTGGACTATGTTTAATAATGTTAAGTTGATCCCACTTCCCCTGAAATTATATACATAAATGCTGAAAGTATAAATTTACATATACAACTTCATGGAACATTTTTCTTCCAAGTGTGCATTTGCTAGAATTTGCATTGAAAGGTTTTGGAAGGAGCCTGTTGGTATGAATCCTGTGTGAGCAACACTCAGATTTGTTGCATACTGAACAGCATGCTAAATCTCACTTCACAATCTTAGATTTCTCATCTACCATCTTGAGCTGAATTTAAAATGTAACTGCAGTTTATTATGTCACCTGTTCGTCAAACACTGATGCAAAGCTTAGTTTTCAGTGTGAAGAACCCATGACTAGAGAAGGGAAGAAGAAAGGGTCAAGCAGACCTCATTAAAGAGTGTATGGGCAAGAAAACACATCAGATGTCTTGATAGGTTTTTTAAAGTCCTGTTAGACTTGTCATGATTTCCAAAACACTAAATGCCATCTAGTATTTTGGACCCTCCAAAATTACAGTAGAATATTATTATGGGTCATCTTAATTGGAAATATACAGGGAAATCCTGATGATTAATGTAGACTAGTGATAGCTCTCACACATTTATATAACCTATGTTGAAAAGAAAGAAGAAAGTCAGGAAGGAAAGAAGGAAAAAGAGCGGAGAGAGAGGAACAAGAAAACACGTGGATTTGTGGAAATGAAAATTTTTAAATTACTAATTTGCAAGAATGGGTAAGAAAAATACCGAGTATGAACATAAATGCTTTCAATTCCGTTTGTCTCTTAATCCTTCTCAGTCCGTGGCCAGTTTTGAAACTTGGTGTAACTTCCTTCCTTTATTCCTCCCTCCCTTGCTCCCTCCATCCCTTCTTGCCAGCCTCCTTCCCTTCCTCTCTCCTTGAGTTTCCTTCTTCTTTCTTGTTCCCTCCCTCCCTCCCTCTCTCTTTTTTCCCCTTAGTTTCCCCAGAAGCACATATACCAGCCATTTGAATGCTTTCTGCTCATAGATACTGCCAAGCCCCCTCACCCAGACTGCTGACTAGATTTGGTAGAATGGAGTGAGAAACATAGACTTTGTGTCTGTGGCGGCCACCTCTGATGTTGCAGACTTTTGCCGTGATTATGCACTCCAGCCGAGGGACGCTAGAGAGGTTGAAATTTCAACTGTGGGATTTGCCATTTTGGAATTTGCAGAAATGTACTGGATATGCTAACAGCAGCCTGGCTAGCCTCCACTTCACAAGGAAGTATTTAAATATACACGTGTAATATGAAGAAAATTGCATTAGATCATAAGGGATGAATTATTTTGTAAATGACTATACCATCAAATACCATACCTGATATCAATCATCTTCATCAGACAGTATCTGTGTATGTAAGTAGATAAACAAAAAAGCAGGAGTTTATTTCTCTCTAATGTATCCTCGACTCTCTAGCAGTGACCTCTGAAATGTCTCTTCTGATCCAGACTTGTTTGAATCATGTGCAACATTTTAGATTTGTCTTTTCTCTGCAAGTTTTTTTTCATTAAGTACCATAACATATTGAACCAAATAGTTTTGCTTGCTTTCTATTGATGACACATGATTTTGGCTTTTATCTTCAGTGGAAAATCAATGTGTCACACGGAGTTCACTAAGAAAAAGGTATGGGGCCTCTTTGTAATTCTTTGTCAGATGATTGCTTTATCTTGATTTATGCCTTCAAACTTTTTCCCATTCAGCAGAAAATATTGTGTCGCTATCTGTGAGAGCAAAGCGATCTATACCAATTTATGCTCTAAGTGTAGCCTCCTTCCAGAACTGCTTATGGAACATATCAACTCACTATAGATTAGGGACATAATGGATTCTTCTTTCTTAAAAGTGGCAGATTGACAATTTTAGTTCATATACAAGCTTTTATATTAACATTAAAACAATATTTCTATGTAAAGTAAAATATTGTAGTTGATTATTATTTGAGGGCCTCCCAGAATTTCAAGGTCTGAAAATAAATTCAGTGTTCCTGGTGGTAACAAAATTGCCCCTACTTCCTTGTATCAGGACTGCCATTTGGAACTGCTGGGGAAGCTCTTTTCAGAAATTATTTTCAAAACAGCATTGTTGCCTTTTGCCAAACTGAAATCTGGTTGTAAACTTTTGAAAACTAGTTCCTTGGAATGGAATTCAAGTTGTCTTCTAAGCAATTTTTTTTAACTCAAACATACATTCTATCTTGCTTTATTATGTCGCTATTTGTGTAGGAAACATATTTCTATTTTTACCATTTTCAATTTATTTACATTTACATTTACATTTGTGTGTATATATATATACACACATACATACACTTTAAGTTCTGGGATACATTTGCAGAACTTGCAGTTTTGTGAAATAGGTATACATGTGCTGTCATGGTTTGCTGCACCCATCAACTCGTCATCTACATTAAGTATTTCTCCTAATGCTATCCCTCCTCTTTCCTTCCTACCCACTGACAGGCCCCAGTGTGTGATGTTCCCCTCCCTGTGTCTATGTGTTCTCATTGTTCAACTCCCACTTATGAGTGAGAACATGTGGTGTTTGGTTTTCTGTTCTTGTGATAGTTTGCTGAGAATGATGGTTTCCAGCTTCATCCATGTCTCTGCAAAAGACATTAATCCATCCTTTTTTATAGCTGCATGGTATTCCATGGTGTATATGTGCCACATATTCTTTATCCAGTCTATCGTTGATGGGCATTTGGGTTGGTTCCTAGTCTTTGCTCTTGTGAATAGTGCTGCAATAAACATATGTGTGAATGTGTCTTTATAGTAGAATGATTTATAATCCTTTGGATGTGTACCTAGTAATGAGACTGTTAGGTCAAATGATATTTCTAGTTCTGGATCCTTGAGGAATTGCTACACTGTCTTCCACAATGGTTGAACTAATTTACACTCCCACCAACAGTGTAAAAGCATTCCTATTTCTCCACATCCTCTCTAGCACCTGTTGTTTCCTGACTTTTTAATGATTGCCATTCTAACTGGCGCGAGATGGTATCTCATTGGACCAGGGGTGATGAGCTTTTTTTTTTTTTCTTCGAGACAGCCTCACTCTGTCACCCAGGGTGGAGTGCAGTGGCACAATTTCGGCTCACTGCAACCTCCACCTAATGGGTTCAAGCAATTCTCCTGTCTTAGCCTCTTGAGTAGCTGGGATTACAGATATATACCACCACGCCTGGCTAAAGTTTTTTTGTGTGTTTTTGGTAGAGACAGAGTTTCACCATAGTGGCCAGGCAAGTCTCAAACTCCTGACCTTGTGATCCACTCGCCTTGGCCTCCCAAAGTGATGGGATTACAGGCGTGAGCCACCACGCCCAGCCTATGATGAGCTTTTTCTCATGTGTTTATTGGCCGCATAAATGTCTTCTTTTGAGAAGTGTCTGTTCATATCCTTTTCCCACTTTTTGATGGGGTTGTTTTTTTCTTGTAAATTTGTTTAAGTTCCTTGTAGATTCTGGATATTAGCCCTTTGTTAGATGGATAGATTGCAAAAATTTTCTCCCACTCTGTAGGTTGTGTGTTCACTCCGATGATAGTGTCTTTTGCTGTGCAGAAGCTATCTTTAGTTTAATTAGATCCCATTTCTCAATTTTGGCTTTTGTTGCCACTGCTTTTGGTGTTTTGGTCGTGAAGTCTTTGCCTATGCCTATGTTCTGAATGGTATTGGCTAGGTTGTCTTCTAGAGTTTTTATGGTTTTAGATCTTATGTTTAAGTCTTTAATCCATCTTGAGTTAATTATTTTATAAGGTGTAAGGAAGGGGTCCACTTTCAGCTTTCTTCATTTGGCTAGCCAGTTTTCCCATCACCATTTATTAAATAGTCAATCTTTCCCCATTGTTTGTTTTCGTCAGGTGTGTCAGAGATATGTTGTATATTTCATGGTACAATGCCTTCTGTCAATGGGGAAAAATAACAAGCATATATGGGATGAATGAAGTCTGCTATGGTTAAGGTTGAGAATATTTACTGATCCTTGAGTTCAGTCTCCAGGAATGTTGGAAATAGAGAATGGAGATAATGGAGATAAAGAAAAGTTCTGAAAATGACACTTCCCATAGTGTCAAAATTGTGATCTATTGCAGAATTCTGTGATACATCAAAATCTCTGTTTATACTGAGGTTTGTTATTGTGTATGAGCATATCTTTATCAGGTGTAGGCTATTTCTATACTTTCATGTCTTTAAATCAATGTTTCTATTCACATATGTATATGTGCAAATAGAAGCATGTTAATATTATATATATATTTTCTGTCATTACCATGATTGCTATGATTATCATTAGCATGTATTATTAGTGTGACCGAAGTATCATCAGTATCAGTTTCTTTCTCACTGCAGTGCTCCTGTAATGCTTCATTTCTACAGAGCCAACCTACACCCACCGTTTCCCTGACTATAACTTTACCTAAAGTATAAGCCCTTATAAAGCCATGAAAGCCTACCAAGAATTGTCAAAGAAGCTAGGCAGCAGCCAGGCTCTGCCTTAGGAAAAGATTTTACTTTTTATTATCATGTGCAGTACTTAACTACTTGTTTTGACCTCTAAGATTTTGCTCTCCTATATTTCTATCCCCTGGCTTTCTGATATTTCATGTGATTATATTTGAAATTTTAACCTTGCTTTTCTTTTTGGAATCTCTGATATCTCTGCTGCCACAGGTAATGACAGGTTCCTCTCTAACTGTTGGTGTTATCCCTGGTCAGATTATTACTGATGACAGAAGTAGATGTTTTACGTGGATTCTCTCGATATCAGAAACAAATACAGATATCACAACTCAAAAATGACAGACTGATAACCATTATGAACTTAGATGCAACATTCTTAATACAATATTAGCAAATTGAGTCTAGGAATATTTAAAAATGATAATGTGTTTTAACCAAGTGGGGTTTATCTCAAGTTGGTTTCAACAACTGAAAATCTACCATGCTGACAGAAAAAAGAAAAATCACGTGACACTCTCAATAGATGCAAAAAAGGAATTTACAAAATGTAACACATTTTTTAAATTAAAAACTCCCAGCAAACTGAGGATAGAAAAGTACATTTTCAAACTGATTATGTGTTTACAAAAAATCTATAGCAAACATCTTACTTAAAATGGTGAAAGCCTTAATACTTTCTACATAAGATTATGAAAAATGCAATGATGTCCTCTCTCCCTAGTTCTTTAAAGTATTGCATTCAATATTAAATAAGTGGAAATATATACCAAGTTCATTGATAAATATTTAATACTTATGAGATGATAATTCTCCTGAAATTGATCTCTAGATTCAGTGGAATTCCCATGAAACCTTATAGGTCCTTTTGGATAAATTACAAAACTGATTCTAAAACAGGGAGAAAGAAAGAAGGGAAGGAAGGAGGAATGGACAGAAAGAAGAAAGAAATAAAGAGAAAAGAAAAGAAAATAAGAAATAAGTGACACCCAAGTTGGGAAGAAAGAAAAATACTATTCTCACGTGATGTAAACATATACATAGAAAATCCTTAGGCATCTGCAGAAGTGTGCTAGAGGTATGAAGTGAATTTAACAAAGTTGTAGGATGAAAGATCAATAAATAAAATCAATTGTGTTTCTATACACAATCAACACCAATTAGAAAATAAAATTATGTAAGCAATTTAACTTATAATAGCCTCAAAAATAATGAAATAATTCAGAATAAATTTAATAAAAGGTATGCTGATCCAAAATTTCTAAATCACTAATACGAGAGATTGAATAGGTAGAAATATGTATCAAGTTCATTGGTAAATATACATGTCATACTTATTAGATGATAATTCTTCTGAAACTGATCTCCAGATTTGGCACAATCCCAGTCAAACCTATAGGCCTTTTTGGAGAAATTACAAAGCTGATTCTAATTTTTTTTTTTTAAATGCAGAAGTCCTAGAATAGCCAGAGCATGTTTTAGAAAGAAGAATAAAGTTGGAAAACTTTCCAAATTTCAAGACATATTGTAAAGCTACACTAAACAGTACAGTAAACTTACTGGCATGAAGAAGACATATATATCAGTGAAACAGAATAAATAATTTAGAAATATATCCTGCCTTACATGGCCAAAGTTGCCAAAATATTTCAATAAGGAAATCAATGTCTTTATAAAGATGGTACTATTAAAATTGGATATTAAATGGAGAATATGAACTTCAGAATTACCTCACACCATATCCTCAAATTAACTCAACATGTATTTTATACATAATGTAAATATAAAAAGTATAAAGCTTACTGAATAGGAAAAATTTTTAATAATCTTACTATAGCTAAAAATTTTTTAGATAAGAAAAGGATGGATGAAAATGGAAAAAAATAGTAAGTTGGACTTCATGAAATTAAGACTTTTGCAACTTAAAACATAGCATCAAAAAATGAAAAGGCAAACCACAGATTGGGACAGAATAATTTTAAATATGTCTGATAAAGAACTTTCATCTAGAATGTACACATAACTAAAAAACTAAATAACAAAACACAAATAACTCATTTAACGTAATATTTTGACCTAAATGGGCCAAATATTTGTACAGATATTTTAATTTAAAAAGAGATGGTGTCCAATACACAAATGAAAAGATACTTAACATTACCCGTCATCAGGGAAATTCAAGTTAAAACCACATTGAGGTACCACTGTACACCCACTGGAGTGGCTGACACGAGCAGAACTGACCATACCACATGATGTGAAGAATTGCTATTCACACCTGGCTAGTGGGACTTCAAAATGGTACAGACATTTTGGAAAGCAGTTTGGCAGTTTCTTTTAATGTTAAACTTAGTACTGATCATATAGCCAAATAATTCCACTGCCACTCAAAATAAATAAAAACATATCCGTACCAAGCCTCATCCTTGAAGTTCATAGCAGATGTGTCCATCAACTTGTAAATGGATAAACCAGTTGTAGATGGAGTACCACTCAACAATAAAAAGGAGCAAACTGATACAACAGCAATATAAATGAATATCAAAAGCATTATGCTCAGTGAAAGAAGCTAGACATGAAAGACACCAATGTATCATTCCACTAATAGGATACTCTAGAAAATGCAAACTGTAGAAACAGAAGCAGATTAGTGGTTGCCTGTGTTCAGGAATGGAGAAAAGATCAAATGCAAAACAGCAAAAGAAAACGTTTTGTGATGATGCAGATTTTCTGTATCTTGATCATGATTGTGGTCAAATGATGATATTCATCTGCCATAACCCATTAAATTGCACATTGAAAAGGGTGAATTTTACTGTGTGTACATTATACTTAAATGGAGCTGTAAATATGTTTGGAGCTTATCTGTGAACATTAGTTGCAGAGCAGGAGTTACTTTTATAGAGTGGAAATCTGCTGAGTGCCAACTTGAGAAGGGTTGAAAAAAATTAGAACCTTCTTCCAACACATTTCAGTTAGAACACTCTTAGGATGTCGTTACAGCTGCGCTCTATATTGGAGTCTCTGATGAAATCACATGTCTGACGATCTCAGCATGCCTTTAATCAACAGAATATACACGTGTTTTCTTTTATTACTATAAAGGATATACCAAACAACTTTTTCAAGACTTTACTTCAAAAAGGCACGTAGTTTTGCAACATTTTTGGTAAGTCTTTAATTATTTCAAAATGAAAAATTGAAAATAAAATGCAATTATTTACTCAGGCCCCCCAAAAAAAGGTCTGTACGGGGAATGCATGTGGTGTGTGTGTGTGTGTGTGTGTGTAAGTGTGTGATTTGAAGAATTGAAAAAATTTTAGTGGGGTTTTGTAGCATCACTTTGATAGCATCCTGTAATTTTGTATTGTGTTTGAAATAAAAATAAAGTGAATACACTGATAAAAGAATTTGAAAAGAATTTGCATTATTGCCTAAATTATGTGTGGTTTCCACAGTGGCATGAATCGAGCATCTTTAACCTACATAACAATATATCAGAAGTATTAGGTAAAAAATAAGTAAACTAGTATAACAAAGTTAAATATTTCTAAAGTAAAATTATAGCTTTATTTTTTTTTCCTGAAATGTTTTGAGGAGATATTTACACCAAAAGATATTATCACTGATCAATGAAACTTTTTAAGAATTTGCTTGTGTCCCACCAATATTTGATTACATAGTGCTTCTGTGAGTTCCATTTCATTAATTTAGCTTTGACAGGAGAGAAGGCAATGGCTCTGCAGCCTCTCTCGGTGTGGCATGATCCTGGTTCCGCTGGCTGATCTCTATTAGAACCATGGCCTTAATCATGCCTTTCATGCTTCTAACTTGATTTGCATTTGTTGTGTGATCCAAATTTATTCTCTCGTTTAGTCGCTTCCACCCATAGAAAAGCAGGTCTTTTTCATTTCTCCTTCACCATTGCCCCCATTTTTTCTTTTTGTCCTCCCATGATGAAAAACAAGACAGAAAACAAACTATAACAACAACAGACACCTTTTGTCTGTGGTCACCAATGCATTGTAGCACTAAACTTTGTTAAAAATCTCTAGATCTGACCTCTATATCTGCTGTTCCCAGAGTTTTTCAATGTGTTCTCTAGACTGCTGTGACCCACTGACAGAAAGTCTAGCTATATTTAATTGAAAGTTATTACTGTCTGATATGGTTTGGCTGTGTCCCCACTGAAATCTCATCTTGCACTGTAGCTCCCATAATTCACATGTTGTGGGAGGGACCCAGTGAGAGGTAAGTGGATCATGGGGGCAGTTTTCCCCACACTGTTCTAGTGGTAGTGAATAAGTCTCATGAGATCTGATGGTTTTATAAGGGGAAACCCCTTTCGCCTTTCACTTGGTTCTCATTTGCTGTTTGCCTGCTGCCATGTAAGATGCGCCTTTCGCCTTCTGCCATAACTGTGAGGCCTCCTCAGCCATGTGGAACTGTGAATTCATTAAACCTCTTTTTCTTTATAAATGACCCAGTCTTGGGTATGTCTTTATCAGCAGCATGAAAATTGACTAATACACTCACTGTCCATGAATGATACTCTGTTAGCCCATTTGCATTGTTATAAAGAAATACCTGAGGCTGGGTAATTTATAAAGAAATGCGGTTTATTTGGCTCCTTGTTGTGAAGGCTGTACATGAAGCATAGTACTGGCACCTGCTTCCAGGGAGGGCCTCAGGAACCTTCCAATCATGGTGGAAGGTGAAGGGAAACCAGCATATCACATGGTGAGAGCGGAAGCAAGAGAGACAGGGAGGAGGTGTCAGTCTCTTTTAAACAACCAGATATCGCATGAACTCACAGGGTAAGAACTCATTCATTACCAAGAGGACAGCACCAAGCCATTCAGGAGGCATCTATCTCCAACATTGGGGATCACATTTTAACGTGAGATTTGAAGGGGACAAACATCCAAACTATGTCAGATACCAAAGCTGACAATGCTTAGGATCTTTAGCTGTTCCAGGTTCTGGGAAAAGGGAGAGAGTTAGCTTCCCTCGTCTATGCTGTGCTACTCCATATTATATTAGTAATTATTGTTCTCTAAAGGTTCTTAAAAGCAAATAAACAAATGCAAGGCAAAACATATAAAAGGCAAGGCAAAACATACGAAATGCAAGGCAAATGCATTAAAAAACTTTTGAGTGTTAATACATAGATTTTATTTTATCTTTTTAATTTCTTTTGCTTAACCAAATAGATTATGTAGTTTTGATTAACTGGCCATGAAATAGCTCTGCCTACATAGAATTTCCCATGAATAATTGGTTGTGGAGACTTTTGTGTGTGACCCAAATCCTCCCTCAAAACTGAAGTTTGCCCAGCTATTGGGAGTGTTGGCAAATCATGCCTCTCAGCTGATTCTCTCTAGAATTTATTCTCAGGAGATCTAATTAATAACTTGTCAAGCTGATGTCCATCCTTGGGGACAACTCTTATCTGAAGAATGGCCAGTGAAAGGTATTAAAACTCCATACTCCTGCCTCAATTTAGGGCAACTCTGAAGGGTCACCCCAGCTTCTCAGCTCCCCCTTGAGATTAGCTGAGGTATTTGTTGTGACTGCCTCACATCTCAACTCCCTTTATCCAATTCAGCTTTTTCGCCACAGTTGTTGGCTCCTAGGATTTTACCCAGTTAAATGTTCTCTACACAAATCTCTATCTCAAATCTGCTTTACAGGGAATGTGGCCTCAGACAGGTTTTCATTAGGTTCTGGACGTAACTCTCATTAGTCATTGATATGATTCGGCTGTGTCTCCATCCGAATCTCACCTTGATTGTAATTATCCCCGCATGTCAAGGATGGAGTCAGGTGGAGATCATTGAATCATAGGGGCGGGTTCCCCCTACTGTTCTCCTGGTAGCGAATAAGTCTCACGAGATCTGATGCTTTTAAAATGGGAGCTTCCCTACACAAGCTTTCTTCTCTGCTACCATTTAAGATGTGCCTTTGCTTCTTTTTTGCCTTCTGCCGTGACTGTGAGGCCTCCCCAGCCATGTGGAATTGTGAGTTCCTTAAACCTCTTTCCTTTCTAAATTACCCGGTCTTGGGTATGACTTTATTAGCAGCATGAGAACAAACTAGTGCAGTCTGTTCTATAAGCCCAAGTCGGATCACAGAGTCCCGCTTTCTGTTTTGTTTTTCTAGCCCATATTTCTACTAAAACTTGACTCATATAGACTTAAAACAAAATAATTAAGCATGGCTAGTATTTATTTATTATTTTATACGTGTCAGGTACTGTATTTTGTAACTTATCTTTTAATAATCTTTCCAAATCTCTAAAAGGAGAACTCTGCTCTTTTATAGAGAAAATAAGGATGGCTCTGAAAATGTTAGCATTAGGGGAAGTAGGGTGAGGGACATAGGGGGCACTTTGTGTTATTTGTGCATTTTGCTATCAATCTAAAATCAGGTCAAAATAAAAATTAAAAAAATGGGTAGTAGAAGCAGGTTGTTAAGATTTTCAGTGTGACTCTAGAATTTTTTTGTTTGTTGTTTGTTTTGGAGTGTAGTGGTAAGATCTCTGCTCACTGCAACCTCCACTTCCCAGGCTCAAGCAATTCTCCTGCCTCAGTCTCCCAAGTAGCTGGGATTATAGGTGCCCGCCACCACACCCAGCTAAGTTTTCTATTTTTTTTTTTTTTTAGTAGAGATGGGGTTTCAGCATGTTGGCCAGTCCAGTCTCCTACTCCTGACTTCAAGTCATCCGCCCGCCTCAGCCTCCCGAAGTGCTGGGATTATAGGCATGAGCTCCCACTCCTGGCCCAAAGTTCATATTTTAACTACTAACCTAAATTATTTTAAAAACAAAAGCCTCCTTGGACTCAAACCAGGTCAGAGTGACATGATCATGTGCCTGTTTTGTGCAGGGTGAAGTGAGATTATTATCTAGGAAATAGCTGAAATGTCTTGTTGTGGGCATACATATTTCATATAAATTCTAAGCTTCATATTAGCACTTAGATTATAATTATCTAAAGAATAGAGAACAATTTCATATAATTTTCAGTGTATCAGGCGAATCAAAAGTGTACATACAAGCATGCAGATGAATTTCAGTGAATATAGTGGTGACAATGCTCAACAGAATATATGTCCCCCACCCAACCCTGCTTCTTGCTCTTTCACTGTCCTAAAGATAGAACAAAATGGTTCAGGCATCCAGCTTGTCCCCTCCACACTTCACACTTTTACTTAATAGCAGCTTATCTTTAACACTTTGTCATCTTTAAGATGTTGCTAATTCTTTCTGGTAGATCCCAGGACTGAGGATGAGGAAGAATGATTTTATTTAAATAAAGTTGCTTAATAAAAAACAATTTTTTTAGTTTTAAAATATTTTCATTATTTTATAAAATTTTTGTGGGTACATAGGAGGTTTATATATTTGTGGGGTACATGAGATGTTTTGATACAGGCATGCAGTGTGAAATAATCACGTCATGAGGAATGGGCTTTCCATCCCCTCAAGCATTTATCCTCTGAGTTAAAAACTATTCAATTGGCTGGGCACGGTGGCTCACGCCTGTAGTCCCAGCTCTTTGGGAGGCCGAGGTTGGCGGATCGCCTGAGGTCAGGAGTTTGAGACCAGCCTGGCCAACATGATGAAACCCCATCTCTACTAAAAATACAAAAATTAGCCGGGTGTGGTGGCGAGTGCCTGTCATCCCAGCTACTCGGGAGGCTGAGACAGGAGAATCATTTGAACCTGGGAGGTGGAGGTTACAGTGAGCCGAGATCATGCCATTGTACTCCAGCCTGAGTGACAAGAGTGAAACTCCATGTCAAAAACAAACAAAAATCAATTACATTCTTTAAGTTATTAAAATTAAACATTGTAAATGATTTTTTTCCCAAAGCTTTTTCAAAGAAAAAAAAGTAGAAACAAAGACACTTTCTACTGATTTCCAATATGGTGACTCTGTATTTCTAGCATGTGTTAAGGTGAAAAATTGATTTTATGTTTAATACAAAACATAGCATAATGTAATGAAAAGCAAGATTGTAATGATAAAGGAAAATAACACTAGTGCTAATTTTTTTCAATTTGAAGCATTGGATTAAAATGAATTAGGTTATATTCCAACATGTTTATATTGAATTTCTTTTTTCTCCAATTGGTTTCTTTTTATTAATGGGGGAGTGTTGCATTTGTATAAGGTTTCCCTATTATATTCAATTGTTTTGAGATGCTTTTAATTTGAAGTTTTTATGTTTTCTTTTTGATGTATACATGTTATGCTTTTATGCTGAATTTGATAATTGGTGCTGTATATGCAAAGCAAATGTAATTTCCCAGCTTTTATTTTTTAAAGCCCTGGGAAGCAACATAATAAAGTAGAAATAGTATCAAGACAGGAGTTAGAATACCTGGATTCTAAAATTTAAATTAAATTAGGATCTAGTGACATTATAGGTGTTCCTTGATCTTCTGATGACCTGATTCCTCAAAAGAAAAATAAAATAATCTATAAATTGTTTCTAATTCTAAAACTCTATAAATCCTATTTTTAAAATTATAATTAGTTGAACTCTATAAGGTCACAAAAATCCCTATTAAGAAACTAAAATAAAATTTTATCATATCTTAAAAAGACTCTGATCTTTTTTTATATGCTGACATGAATTCTAATTATTTTTGAGCCCCTAAAAAACATTTAAGATCACAGTTTATGTTTTATTATTGACTTTCAGATAATTAACATTTTACTGATAGATATGAACAAATCTACTCTAACAGAGATAGTCATTAGTTTATTTCTCTCTTTTCAGTATCAATAAAAAGTATCGATTTACCAATAACAATGAATTAATTGCCTGAAATAAATGAAACGTAAGCAGCAAAAGTGAACTTTTTAGTATAACTCTTCTTGTAAACATTGACTTAGTTCAAAGGGAGCTTATCTTTAAAAAAACAAGCGCTAATTCATGTCTATTGGTATAGATATAATCTTTTTTTCCTTGAAAATAGATCCTACTATACTCCAGACACTATGCCACTAGGTGCAGATATTAACACAAATAGCAGGTGATCATTGTCCTCATGGAGTTTATTTTAAAGAGAACAAAGTGAGACAAAGGCACACAAGCAAAGAACTACAATACAAAGGGGATGGCATCTGACTCAGCATGGAGGTGTCACGGAAGGTGTTGTTTTGCTTAGGTTTTGAAGTGTGGGTAGGAGATGGCCCATGTTGAGAGTGGGAACTGGGAATTAAAAAGATGAGGAGGTCTCTGCAAATCTACATGGATGGGAAGTAGCATGCTGATGTGGGAAACAACTAAAAAGTTCCAGAATGCATGGTTTATAAAGCGTGAGTCAGAGAGGGCTAGACCAGTAGCCAGATCAAGGATATCTCAGATGTTATAGTCATGAATTAGTGCATTGACCTGCAGGCCATGGGAGTCACTGAAGGTTTCAGTCAGGTAAGTGAGCTGATCAGAACAGTCCTTTAGATAGGCCGCTCTTTTGGCTGTAATGGGGACACGTTTGAAGTAGGGCTATAGCTAAAAATATACAGACACTTCCTCTTGTCTACAGCCCTGCTGGCATCTGTTGTATTTTGACTTTTTAATAATAGCCATTCCAACCGGTATGAAATGGTATCTCATTGTGTTTTGATTTGCATTTTTCTGATGATTAGTGATTCTAAGCATTTTTTTTTTCGTGTATTTGTTGGCCATTTGTATGTGTTCTTTTGAGAAGTGTTTGTTCATGTCCTTTGCCCATTTTTTAATTGGGTTATTTTTTTTTCTAATTGATTTAAGTTCCCTGTAGATTCTGGATACTAAAAAACAAACAAAAACCAGAAGTAAATAAATTCTCAGGACACACACACCCACACCCACACCCACAGAGAGAGAGAGAGAGAGAGAGAGAGAGAGCACGCCTAGGTAAGAGGCCACCAACCACCAGGGTCTAAACTGGGAACACTTTCTAGTACAGAATGAATGGAAAGGATTCATGAAATATCTAGAAAGTAACGTTAATGAGATTTACATGTATGGAGTGAATGAGGAGAAACAGGGATCATTCAGGATTCTGGTGGGAATAACAGGGGGAGCCATTAGTTGAAATTTTGAAGTGGGAGAAGGAGAGGGAGTTTTAGGGAGAAAGATGAGTTGTTTTTTTAGGTATTTCAAACCCTTGAAGCTTCTATGGGACATCGAAGTGGAAATAACAGTCTGTGGGTTGGGACAATAAAGAAAGAAATTGGTTGAAGACTAGGGGAAGAGTATAGAGCAAAGAAATATTTAAGATAATAAACATATAGAGATAGCTGAAAATGTGGGACTGGATTACAAAGGAAGAATGATTTAGTTATGAAGCCCAAGGGCTGACAGGAATGGGTGACTAGTCGAGGAGTTCATATGCATCTGTTATTGTATGAATAAAAAAAAATTATCTGTTCCTTCCTAAAGATATCTTCAACCTGTTTTTGGATACATATGGGCACTGCTTTTCACTCTCTTAGCCCCATTTCTTATTTTAGCCTCTGCTGTAGCGATCAGTTCTGCACAGGCTTTGACCCAGGCTTTGACTAGTTGGTGCAGGTGTGATATGACACTTACCTGGAATGGCCCACAGTTTGTGGCTGCTCTTACTTAAGCAGGTGGGATGCTCATGTAGGTGTAACCTAGCAGCTTGGTAGAGTTTATGCCCATGGGGCAACCTGTGACCACTCAAAAATAAAGCCCTTTCCTCCTCCCAGATTGAGGAGTCTTGCATTATGTAATAAAACTCCTTAGAAGGCCTATTAGGTTCCAATACAGCATTAGGCAACTTGATAAGGTATCCCATCATCAGCCTTCCTTTCTTCCCTCATTCCTCTGCCTCTCACTCTTTCTTCCTAAGTTAACTTCTTAGATAAAATGCCAACTTTCTATATTTTGTCTCACATCAGGGAAAATAATTGTATACCCCATTTCAAAAGCACATAAAAAGGTTACTGTATAGAAAATTTGTCTTTAAGAGATTAAGCTGTAATTTTCCAAATACTTTAAAATTTTATTTCAGATACGTTTTTCATTTTTATAAGCTTCATCTAAAAGCAGAGTTCACCTAAGAATATACCTAAGAGCATATTACATAGAATATATTTTATATTTCAGTAGTTTAGCTAGGATTCTTTCAAAATTGAGAGGATCTACAAATATTTCTAACACATTAGTTTTCAGTCTTAAGGCTGAGTCAAGAACAAAGCTCCTAAACTTTGCATTGGTGATTGAGAACATTTTAAAATTGTTATTTAATTCATTAATTTATTTTTAAAAAAATTTCACATTGTAATTATATAGATTTATAGGATACAATTTGATGTTTCAATGAATATGTATGTTGTCTAATGATCCAATAAGGATAGTTAGTGTATTAATTACCTCATGCATTCATCATTTCTTTTTAATAAGAAATTTCAAAATCCTTTCTTCTAGATACTTTGTGATATACAATACTTTACTTTTAACTATAGTCACCCTGCTTTGCAAAGAACACTACAACTTATTCTTCCTATATAATTGTGATTTCATAACTGTTAACCAATCTATCTCCATTTTGCCCTCCCCACTTCTTCCTCACTGTTTGGTAACCACTATTCTACTCTACTTCTCTATTAACATTTTTTTTTTTAAGATTCCACATATGAGCGAGATCATGCGGTATTTGCTTTCTGTGTCTGGCTTATTTCACTTAACATTGTATCCTACAGGGTCATCCATGTTGTTGCAACTGGCAGAATTTCATTCTTTTTTTATGGCTGAATAGTATTTCATTGTGTGTGTGTCCATATATATATATATATATATATAATTTTATATATAATTATAATTACACATAAAATTATATATAATTATAATTAATTTTATGCATAATTCTAATTACACATAAAATTATATATAATTATAATTATAATTATATATAATTATATATAATAATAATATATATTATATGTAATATATAATATACATAACATACATAATGTATATTATATATAATATACATAATGTATATTATATATAATATACATAACGTATATTATATACATTATACATTATATATATTATAATATACATAATATATATTATGTATATAATATACATAATATGTATTATATATAAAATATACATAATATATAATGTATATTATACATATAATATATATTATATATTAATAATATATTAATATCAATATTAATTATTATTAATTATTATTAATTAATAATTATTATTTATTATTAATATTATTAATATTAATATATAATATATTAATATTAATAATATATTAATATATAATATATTATACATAATATATTATATATAATATACATAATATGTATTATATATAATATACATAATATATATTATATATATATAATTCACTTGTTTGTTTTTATACACATAGGTTGATTCCATATCTGATTATTAGAAATAGTGCTACAGTAAACATAAGAGTGCAGATATTTTTCAAACACAATGATTTCATTTCCTATGGATATATACCCAGTAGTGGGATTGCTGGGTTATGTGATCGAATGATTGTTTTTTTTTTTTATTTTTTATTTTTTAGCGAACTTCCATAAAGTTTTGCTTAATGGTTGTACTAGTTTACAACCCCATCAACAGTGCGTAAGTGTTCCGTTTTCTCCACTTCCTTGCCAACTCTTGTTATCTTTTACCTTTTTGCTAATAGCCATTCTAATGGGTGAACTGGTATCTCATTGCGGTTTTGATTTGCATTTCCCTGATGGTTAGTGATGTTGAACATGATTTTATTATATATTCGTCTTGACCCTTTCTATATTTTCTCTTGTGGCATTTCTTTTAGTTTATTTTGTCCTTTTTTTTTTTTTTTTTGCGAAGGAGTCTTGCTCTGTTGCCCAAGCTGGAGTGCAGTGGTGCAATCGGGGCTCACGGCAACCTCCATCTCCCTGGTTCAAGCAATTCCCCTGCCTCAGCCTGCTGAGTAGCTGGGGTTACAGGCACACGCCATCATGTTTGGCTAAATTTTTGTATTTTTAGTAGAGAAATGATTTCACCATATTGGTCAGGCTGGTCTCAAACTCCTGACCTCAGGCAATCCGCCTGCCTCAGCCTCCCAGTTTTGCCCATTTTTAAATAAGTTATTTATGTTTTTGCTGTTGAGTTGTTTAAGTTTGTTATATAATCTGGGCATTAACTCCTTAGCAGATGTATAGTTTGCAAATATTGTATCCCATTCTGTAAGTTGTTTTTTCACTCTGTTAAGTTTCCTTTGCTGTGCAAAAGCATTTTAGTTTGATGAAACCCCATTTATCTCTTTTTGCTTTTGTTGCCTGTGCTTTTGACGTCTCATTTAAAAAATCCTTGTAGAACCCAAAGTTATAGAGAATTTCCCACATGTTATCTTCTAGTAGTTTTTCATAGTTTTCAATCTTACCTTTAGGTCTTTAATCGCATTTGAGTTGATTTTTGTATAAGGTAAAAGATAGGGGTCTAATTTCATTATCCCACATGTAGATATCCAATCTTCTCAGTACCATTTAATGAAGAGACTGTCTTTACCCCTGTGTGTGCTCTTGACTCCTTTTTTGAAAATCAGTTGACTTTAGGTATGAGAATTTATTTCTGAGCTGTATATTCTCTTCCATTGGTCTATGTGTTTGCTTTATGGCAGTGCCATGCTGTTTTGCTTACTATGGCTTTGTAGCATATTTTGAAGTCAGGTAGTGTGGTGCCTCCAGCTTTGTTATTTTTGCACAGGATTGCTTTGGTTATTTGGGGTCTTTTCTGGTTTCATACAAATTTTAGGGTATTTTTTTCTATTTCTGTGAAGAATTTCATTGGTATTTTGATAGGGATTGCATTGAATCTGTAGGACATTTTGTTAGTATGGTCATTTCAATAGTATCAGTTCTTCCATTCCATGAGTATATAGTGTCCATTTTTTGTGGATCGTAAATTTTTCCATCAGTGTGTTATAGTTTTCATTGTAGAGATCTTTCACGACCTTGATTAAATTTATCTGCAGATTTCTTGGTAGCTATTGTAAATGGAATTCCTTTCTTGATGACTTTTTCAGATAGTTCACTATTAGTGTATAGAAACAACACTGAATTTTCTGTGTTGATTTTGTATACTACAACTTTACTGAATTTATTTATGATTTCTAGTAGTTTTTGGTCAAGTCTTTAGGGTTCTCACTCTATATAAGTATATATAGAAAGAACCCTAAAGAGAGAGAGATCATATATATCTATATGATCATATATATAGATGTATACATATGTATGTGAGATCACATTTTCTACAAACAGAAACAATCTGACTTCCTTCTTTCCAGTTTGGATCCCTCTTATTTATTTCTTTTGTCTAATTGCTCTGGCTCTGACCTCCAGTACTATGCTAAATAGAAGTGGTAGAAGTTGACATCCTTGTCTTCCTCCATATCATAGAGGAAAAGCATTTAACTATTCACCATAAATAAGATGTTAGCTGTGGGTTTGTCACATATGGCCTTTACTGCGTTGAGGTACACTCCTATACCTACTTTCTTGACAGTTTTTATCATAAAGGAATGTTGACTTTTGTCAAGTGTTCTTTTTGCATCTGTTGAAATGATCACATGGTTTTTGTTCTTCTTTCTATTGTGGTGGTGTATCATATTTACTGATTTGTGCATGTTAAGCCATCCTTTCATCCCTGGGATGAACCCCACTTGATTATAGTGAATACTCTTTTTAGTGTGCTGTCGAAGTCAGTTCACTTGTATCTTGTTGAGAATTTTTGTATCTATGTTCTTCAGGAATATTGGCCTGTTATTTTCATTTTGTGCGTGTCTTTGTCTGGTTTTAGAATCAGGATGTTGCGAGCCTCATAAGATGAGTATGGAAGTATTCCTTCCTCATTACTTTTGTGGAAAAGTTTGTGGAGAATTGGTAGTTATTCTTTAACTGTTTGGTAGAATTCAGCAGTGAAGACATCAGGTCCTGGGTGTTGGTTGTTGTTGTTGTTGTTTTGATGGAAGATGTTTTATTATTGATTCAATTTCCAAACTCATTATTGATGTGTTCAGATGTTATATTTCCTCACAATTTAATCTGGGTAGTTGTATGTGTGCAGAAATGTATTCATTTTATTCTACATTATCAAATTTGTTGGCATATAGTTATGAGTAATGTCTTACAATCCCTTCTATTTCTGTGGTGTATCAGTTGTAATGTCTCCTTTTTCATCTTTTATTTATTTGAATTTTCTCTCCTTTTGTCTTAGTTTAGCTAAAGGTTTGTCAGTTTTACCTTTACACTTTGTCTTATTTATCTTTTGAAATATTTTTTAGTGTCTGTTTCATTTATATCTGCTGTGAGCTTTATTATTTCCTTCCTTCTACCAATTTTGGGTTTAGTTTGTTTTTGATGTTCTAGTTACTTGAAGTGTATAATTTTGCTTTGTGATTTGAAAATCTTTCTTCTTTTTTGGTGTAGGCTTTTATTGCTATAAATTTCCCTCTTAGAACTGCTTTTGCTACGTTCCATAGGTTTGGGTATGTTGGATTTTCATTCTTACTTGTCTCAGTGACTTTTGAAATTTTCCTATTAATGTCTTAATGAGACCTATTGATTTCTTGGGTGCGTGCTATTTAATTTCCATGTTTTTATAAAATTTCCAAGGGCTTTCCTGTTGTTGATTTCTGACTTTATATCCCTGTAATCAGAAAAGATACTTCATATGATATCTGTCTTCTTAAGTTTGTTAAGACTTATTATGTGTCATAATGTATGATTGGTCCTAGAGAATGTTTGGTGTACAGTTGAGAATAATTTGTATTCTGCAGCTGTTGGATGATGTATTAGTCTGTTTTCATACTGCTGATAAAGACATACCCGAGACTGGGTAATTTACAGAGAAAAAGAGGTTTAGTGGACTCATAGTTCCACGTGGCTGGGGAGGTCTCCCAATCATGATGGAAGGCGAAAGACACATCTTACATGGTAGCAAACAAAATAGAATTGAGAACCAAGTGAAAGGGTTCCCCCTTATAAAACCATCAGATCTTGTTAGACGTATTCACTACCACAAGAACAGTATGGGGGAACCGCCCCTATGATTCAATTATCTCCCACTGGTTCCCTCCCACAACATGTATGAATTATGGGAGCTATAATCAAGATGAGATTTGGGTGGGGATATACAGCCAAACCATATCAGGTGAGATCTTCTTTACCTGCTAGGTCCATTTGGTCTATGGTATAGTTTGAGTCTGTCATTTTTTGGTTGATTTTCTCTTCATAGAATCTGTCCATTTTTAAAGTGGAGTGTTGAAATTTCCTACTAATATTGTATTGCAGTCTATCTCTACCTTTAAATCTAATATTTGCTTTATATATCTGGTTGTTCTGGTGTTGGGTACATATATAGTTACACCTAAGTAATATATATGTTATGTCCTCGTATTGAATTGGGCCTTTTATCATTTCATTATACAGTGACATTCTTTTTTTATATAGTTTTTTTATTTAAAGCCTTTTAAAATATGACATGACTGTGGCTACTCCTGCTTGCTTTTCATTTGTTTGCATAAAATATATTTTTCCATCTCTTCACTTTCAGTCTATTTGTCTTTAATAGTGAGGTAAGTATCATGTAGGCAGCATATAGGTGGGTTTTGCTATCTGAATCCATTCATCCACTTTATATCTTTTAAGTAGAGTTTAATCCACTTCTATTGAAGTTTATTATTGATAAATTAGGACTTCCTTCTACCATTTCATTAGTTGTTTTTTAGATTACTTGTTCACTTCTTCCTTTCTTATTGTTTATCCCTCTAGTTTGGTGGTTTTCTGTGGTGCTAAGCTTTGTTTCTTTTCCCTTTTTTGGTGTGTGTGTGTGTATCTGCTGTAATTTCTTTCTTTCTGGTTAGTGAAACTAACATACAGAGTCCTGTATTTGTAACAGACTATTTTACACTGATAACAACTTAACTTCTGTCACATAAAAATACTCTTGACTTCTCCCCCCCACACACATAATTTATATTTTTGTTACCTTACATTGCATCTTTATGAATGGTAGACTCCATGGAACATAGGATCTATGTCACAACTAAATCAATTATTTAATGGCAGCATTAAAGCAGCCCAAAGAATGTGAAAAACTGGTGTGGGTGTATTTAACTTTTTAAAAACTATGTTTCATAATGTTTTCATTAAAAAGTCTTTATCAGTTTGCTAATGCCTAATTTTTACAACCAGCCACCATAGATTTTACAGGATAAATATATTATTTCAGTGGTAATTGAAGCAGAATTTTTGTTGCTCTTCTTACCCTTAGAGATTGTGTATTATCCTCAGACGTAATTCTTTGATTTTTTTTTCTTTTCATGTTGTTACACATAGTTACCAACAATCAACGTGAGAATAACCTTTGAATATTTTCAAGCATTAAGATTTGTTTATACAGCTGCACAATTAGACAACCAACACTCTTGGGTCTTTACCTCTCAGCATACACCTGATTATTAACTTAAAGGTATGATGGGAAAAGTATCAATTTTTGTTGGTCACCTAGATTTGGAAATATGTAATAACTATAAGCTTGGGTCTGCTTCTTCAGAAGCCTAGGAATTGGAGTGATGGTTCTCTGAAGAGGCTGGAAACAAAGTATGTGTTTCCAGAAGGCTTAATAGAATATGTTGAGACATAGGCCATTAACACAAAAGTGAAAGAAATGCAAAAAATGTATGAAAGTAAGGATTTGAGAAGGGAAATTTTATTTTTAAGTCTAAGATTCCTATGAATTATATGAAAATAAATGTCCTATCCTTAAAATTAGCCAAAGGAAGCACTTTACTTATCAATATGATATGACTTTTCATACTCTTATCTAAAGATATCCTAAACTAAGATCCAGTTTTCTAAGTAAAGACGTTTTAATCATGCTTTAAAGCATGTTAGATGATTCCTACCACATCACATCATGTTGTTTACATGTATGATTTAAACTGCATTTATTCTTCAACTCACTGGTTCCTTAGGCTTCTTATCTTTCCTTGCACGCTTAGATAATTTTATGTTAAATTGATTTTTAGAAGTTTAGTTGCTGGGCGTAGTGGCTGTCGCCTGTAAACCCAGTACTATGGGAATTCAAGGCAGGTGTATTGCTTGAGTCTTGGAGTTTGAGGCCTGCCTGGGAAAGATGACAAACCCCATTGGTACAAAAATAAAAATATTAGCTGGATATGGTGGCACATGCCTGTGGTCCCAGCTACTCCAAGGCTGAGGTGGGAGGATGGCTTGAGTCCGAGAGGCAGAGGTGTGAGCCAAGATCATGCCCTGCTCTTCAGCCTGGGCAACCAAGCCAGACCCTGTTTCAAAAAAAAAAATCTAGTGAGATTTGATTTCTATTTCTATGTGATTCTAAACTAGGAGAGCTTCAAGGCTAATGACTATTAAAAAATGGCCATTGCTACTTGCATTTTCTATGAAGCCAGCATACACAGCAACATGCAACCTAAAAACCAAGCTATTTAATAAGTAGCTTAGATTTCAGGTTTGATTGTCTTTGAGGTTTGATTATTGCAGAGATCAATTGCCAGAAAAAATATAGACTAATTCTGTATTTGGTCCTTTTATCATATGAAACATCCCATCGTTGGGTATAAATTAAGAGCAAATATGGATGTTTATACTGATAGCGGTGCAGATATTTCCATGTTTATACAGATAGCGGTGTAGATATTTCCATGTTCATACAGATAGTGGTGTAGATATTTCCATGTTCATACAGATAGCGGTGTAGCTATTTCCATGCTCATACAGATAGCGGTGTAGATATTTCCATGTTCATCCAGATGGCTGTGTAGATATATCCATGTTCATACAGATGGCGGTGAAGATATTTCCATGCTCATACAGAAAGCGGTGTAGATAGTTTCATGTTCATACAGATAGTGGTGTAGATATTTCCATGTTCATACAGATAGAGGGGCTGATATTTCCATGTTCATACAGATAGCGGTGCTGATATTTCCATGTTTATACAGGTAGCGGTGTAGATATTTCCATGTTTATGCAGATAGCGGTGTAGATATTTCCATGTTTATACAGATAGCGGTGTAGATATTTCCATGTTTACACAGATAGCGGTGCAGATTTCTCCATCTTAATACAGATGGCGGGGCAGATATTTATATGTTCATACAGATGGCCGTGCAGATATTTCCATGTTCATACAGATGGCGGTGTAGATATTTCCATGTGTAAAGAGATAGCTGTGTAGATATTTCCATGTACATGCAGATAGCTGTGAAGATATTTCCATTTTCATGCAGATAGCGGTGTAGATATTTCCATGTTTATACAGATAGCGGTGAAGATGTATCCATGTTTACACAGATAGCGGTGTAGATATTTCCATGTTCATCCAGATGGCTGTGTAGATATATCCATGTTCATACTGATGGCGGTGAAGATATTTCCATGTTCATACAGATAGCGGTGTAGATCTTTCCATGTTCATACAGATAGCGGTGTAGATATTTCCATGTTCATACAGATAGAGGTGTAGCTATATCCATGTTCATACAGATAGCGGTGTAGATATTTCCATGTTCATCCAGATGGCTGTGAAGATATATCCATGTTCATATAGGTGGCGGTGAAGATATTTCCATGTTCATACAGATAGTGGTGTAGATATTTCCATGTTCATACAGATAGCGGTGTAGATACCTCCATCTTAATACAGATGGTGGTGTAGATATTTGTATGTTAATACAGATGGCGTTGCAGATATTTCCATGTACATACAGATGGCGGTATAGATATTTCCATGTTTATAGAGATAGCGGTGTAGTTATTTCCATGTGTAAAGAGATAGCTTTGTAGATATTTCCATGTACATGCAGATAGCTGTGTAGATATTTCCATTTTCATGCAGATAGCTGTGTAGATATTTCCATGTTCAAACAGATAGCGGTGTAGATATTTCCATGTTCATACAGATAGCGCTGTAGATATTTCCATGTTTATACAGATAGCGGTGAAGATTTATGCAAGTTTACACAGATAGCGGTGTAGATATTTCCACGTTCATACAGATAGGGGTGTAGATATTTCCATGTTCATCCAGATGGCTGTGTAGATATATCCAAGTTCATACAGAAGGCGGTGAAGATATTTCCATGTTCATACAGATAGCGGTGTAGATATTTCCATGTTCATACAGATAGCGGTGTAGATATTTCCATGTTCATACAGATAGCGGTATAGCTATTTCCATGTTCATACATATAGCGGTGTAGATTTTTCCATGTTCATCCAAATGGCTGTGTAGATATATCCATGTTCATACAGACGCGGTGAAGATATTTCCATGTTCATACAGATAGCGGTGTAGATATTTCCATGTTCATACAGATAGTGGTGTAGATAATTCCATGTTCATACAGATAGTGGTGTAGCTATCTCTATGTTCATACAGATAGCGGTGTAGATATTTCCATGTTCATCCAGATGGCTGTGTAGATATTTCCATGTTCATACAGATAGCGGTGCTGATATTTCCATGTTTATACAGGTAGCAGTGTAGATATTTCCATGTTTATACAGATAGCGCTGTAGATATTTCCATGTTTATACAGATAGCGGTGAAGATGTATGCATGTTTACACAGACAGTGGTGTAGATATTTCCATGTTCATACAGATAGCGGTGTAGATATTTCCATTTTCATCCCGATGGCTGTGTAGATATATCCATGTTCATACAGATGGCGGTGAAGATATTTCCATGTTCATACAGATAGCGGTGTAGATATTTCCATGTTCATACAGATAGTGGTGTAGATATTTCCATGTTCATACAGATAGCGGTGTAGCTATTTCCATGTTCATACAGATAGCGGTGTAGATATTTCCATGTTCATCCATATGGCTGTGTGGATATTTCCATGTTCATACAGATAGCGGTGCTGATATTTCCATGTTTATACAGGTAGCAGTGTAGATATTTCCATGTTTATACAGATAGCGCTGTAGATATTTCCATGTTTATACAGATAGCGGTGAGGATGTATGCATGTTTACACAGATAGCGGTGTAGATATTTCCATGTTCATACAGATAGCGGTGTAGATATTTCCATGTTCATCCCGATGGCTGTGTAGATATATCCATCTTCATACAGATGGCGGTGAAGATATTTCCATGTTCATACAGATAGCGGTGTAGATATTTCCATGTTCATACAGACAGCGGTGTAGATATTTCCATGTTCATACAGACAGCGGTGCTGATATTTCCATGTTCATCCAGATGGCTGTGTAGATATATCCATGTTCATACAGATGGCGGTGAAGATATTTCCATGTTCATACAGATAGCGGTGTAGATATTTCCATGTTCATACAGATAGCGGTGTAGATATTTCCATGTTCATACAGATAGCGGTGCTGATATTTCCATGTTTACACAGGTAGCGGTGTAGATATTTCAATGTTTATACAGATAGCGGTGTAGATATTTCCATGTTTATACAGACAGCGGTGTAGATATTTCCATGTATATACAGATAGCGGTGTAGATATCTTCATCTTAATACAGATGGCGGTGTAGATATTTATATGTTCATACAGATGGCGGTGCAGATATTTCCATGTTCATACAGATGACGGTGTAAATATTTCCATGTTTATAGAGACAGCGGTGTAGTCATTTCCATGTGTAAAGAAATAGCTTTGTAGATATTTCCATGTATATGCAGATAGCTGTGTAGACATATCCATTTTCAGGCAGATAGCGGTGTAGATATTTCCAAGTTCAAACACATAGCGGTGTAGATATTTCCATGTTCATACAGATAGCGGTGTAGATATTTCCATGTTTATACAGATAGCGGTGAAGATGTATGCATGTTTACACAGATAGCGGTGTAGATATTTCCATGTTCATGCAGATAGCGGTGTAGGTATTTCCATGTTCATCCAGATGGCTGTATAGATATATCCATGTTCATACAGATAGCGGTGTAGATATTTCCATGTTCATAAAGATAGCGGTGTAGATATTTCCATGTTCATACAGATAGCGGTGTAGATATTTCCAAGTTCATACAGATAGCGGTGTAGCTATTTCCATGTTCATACAGATAGCGGTGTAGATATTTCCATGTTCAAACAGATAGCGGTGTAGATAATTCCATGTTCATACAGATAACGGTGCTGATATTTCCATGTTTATACAGGTAGCGGTGTAGATATTTCCATGTTTATACAGATAGCGGTGTAGATATTTCCATGTTTATACAGATAGCGGTGTAGATATCTCCATCTTAATACAGATGGCAGTGTAGATATTTATATGTTCATACAAATGGCCGTGCAGATATTTCCAAGTTCATACAGATGGCGGTGTAGATATTTCCATGTTCATACAGATAGCGGTGTAGTTATTTCCATGTTCAAAGAGATAGCTGTGTAGATATATCCATGTATATGCAGATAGCAGTGTAGATATTTCCATTTTCATGCAGATAGCGGTTTAGATATTTCCATGTTCAAACAGATAGCAGTGTAGATATTTCCATTTTCATGCAGATAGCGGTGTAGATATTTCCATGTTTACACAGATAGCGGTGAAGATGTATGCATGTTTACACAGATAGCTGTGTGGATATTTCCATGTTCATACAGATAGCGGTGTAGATATTTCCATGTTCATCCAGATGGCTGTGTAGATATACCCATGTTCATAGAGATAGCGGTGTAGATATTTCCATGTTCATACAGATAGTGGTGTAGATATTTCTATGTTCATACAGATAGCGGTGTAGCTATTTCCATGTTCATACAGGTAGCGGTGTAGATATTTCCATGTTCATACAGATAGCGGTGTAGATATTTCAATGTTCATACAGATAGCGGTGCTGATATTTCCATGTTTATACAGGTAGCGGTGCAGATATTTCCATGTTTATACAGATAGCGGTGTAGATATTTCCAGGTTTATACAAATAGCGGTGTAGATATCTCCATCTTTATACAGATGGCGGTGTAGTTATTTATATGTTCATACAGATGGCGGTTCAGATAATTCCATGTTCATACAGATGGCGGTGGAGATATTTGCATGTTCATACAGATGGCGGTATAGCTATTTCCATATTCATGGAGATAGCGGTGTAGATATTTCCATGTTAATCCAGATGGCTGTGTAGAGATATCCATGTTCATACAGATTGCGGTGAAGATATTTCCATGTTCATACAGATGGCGGTGTAGATATTTCCATGTTCATACAGATAGTGGTGTAGATATTTCCATGTTCTTACAGATAGGGGGGCTGATATTTCCATGTTCATACAGATAGCGGTGCTGATATTTCCATGTTTATACAGGTAGCGGTGTAGATATTTCCAGGTTTATACAGATAGCGGTGTAGACATTTCCATGTTTATACAGATAGCGGTGTAGATATTTCCATGTTTATACAGATAGAGGTGTAGATATCTCCATCTTAATACAGATGGCAGTTTGGATATTTATATGTTCATACAGATGGCCGTGCAGATATTTCCATGTTCATACAGATGGCGGTGTAGATATATCCATGTTCATACAGATAGCGGTGTAGTTTTTTCCATGTGTAAAGAGATAGCTGTGTAGATATTTCCATGTATACGCAGATAGCTGTGTAGATATTTCCATTTTCATGCAGATAGCGGTTTAGATATTTCCATGTTCAAACAGATAGCGGTGTAGATATTTCCATGTTCATACAGATAGCTTTGTAGATATATCCATGTTTATACAGATAGCGGCGAAGATGTATGCATGTTTACACAGATAGCGGTGTAGATATTTACATGTTTATACAGATAGCGGTGTAGATATTTCCATGTTCATACAGATAGTGCTGTAGATATTTCCATGTTCATACAGATAGCGGTGCAGCTATTTCCATGTTCTTTCAGATAGCGGTGTAGATATTTCCATGTTCGTAGAGATAGCGGTGTAGATATTTCCATGTTCATACAGATAGCGGTGCTTATATTTCCTTGTTTATACAGATAGCGGTGTAGATATTTCCATGTTCATACAGATAGCGGTGTAGATATTTGCATGTTTATACAGATAGCGGTGAAGATGTATGCATGTTTGCACAGATAGCGGTGTAGATATTTACATGGTCATACAGATATCGGTGAAGATATTTCCATGTTCATAAAGATAGCGGTGTAGATATTTCCATGTTCATACAGATAGTGGTGTAGATATTTCCATGTTCATACAGATCGCGGTGTAGATATTTCCATGTTCATCCAGAAGGCTGTGTAGATATTTCCATGTTCATACAGATAGCGGTGCTGATATTTCCATGTTTATATAGGTAGCAGTGTAGATATTTCCATGTTCATACAGATAGCGGTGTAGATATTTCCATGTTTATACAGATAGCGGTGTAGATATTTCCATGTTTATAGAGATAGCGGTGTGGATATCTCCATCTTAATACAGATGGTGGTGTAGATATTTATATGTTCATGCAGATGGCGGTGCAGATATTTCCATGTTCATACAGATGGCGGTGTAGATATTTCTATGTTTATAGAGATAGCGGTGTAGTTATTTCCATGTGTAAAGAAATAGCTTTGTAGATATTTCCATGTATATGCAGATAGCTCTGTAGATATTTCCATTTTCATGCAGATAGCGGTGTAGATATTTCCATGTTCATACAGATAGCGGTGGAGATATTTCCATGTTTATACAGATAGCGGTGAAGATGTATGCATGTTTACACAGATAGCGGTGTAGATATTTCCATGTTCATTCAGGTAGCGGTGTACATATTTCCATGTTCATCCAGATGGCTGTGTAGATATATCCATGTTCATACAGATGGCGGTGAAGATATTTCCATGTTCATACAGATAGCGGTGTAGATCTTTCCATGTTCATACAGATAGCGGTGTAGATATTTCCATGTTCATACAGATAGAGGTGTAGCTATTTCCATGTTCATACAGATTGCGGCGTAGATATTTCCATGTTCATCCAGATGGCTGTGTAGATATATCCATGTTCATACAGATGGCGGTGAAGATATTTCCATGTTCATACAGATAGCAGTGTAGATATTTCCATGTTCATACAGATAGCGGTGTAGATATTTCTATGTTCATCCAGATGGCTGTGTAGATATATCCATGTTCATTCAGATGGCGGTGAAGATATTTCCATGTTCATATAGATAGCGGTGTAGATATTTCCATGTTCATACAGATAGCTGTGTAGATATTTCCATGTTCATACAGACAGCGGTGTAGATATTTCCATGTTCTTACAGATAGGGGGGCTGATATTTCCATGTTCATACAGATAGCGGTGCTGATATTTCCATGTTTATACAGGTAGCGGTGTAGATATTTCCAGGTTTATACAGATAGCGGTGTAGACATTTCCATGTTTATACAGATAGCGGTGTAGATATTTCCATGTTTATACAGATAGAGGTGTAGATATCTCCATCTTAATACAGATGGCAGTTTGGATATTTATATGTTCATACAGATGGCCGTGCAGATATTTCCATGTTCATACAGATGGCGGTGTAGATATATCCATGTTCATACAGATAGCGGTGTAGTTTTTTCCATGTGTAAAGAGATAGCTGTGTAGATATTTCCATGTATACGCAGATAGCTGTGTAGATATTTCCATTTTCATGCAGATAGCGGTTTAGATATTTCCATGTTCAAACAGATAGCGGTGTAGATATTTCCATGTTCATACAGATAGCTTTGTAGATATATCCATGTTTATACAGATAGCGGCGAAGATGTATGCATGTTTACACAGATAGCGGTGTAGATATTTACATGTTTATACAGATAGCGGTGTAGATATTTCCATGTTCATACAGATAGTGCTGTAGATATTTCCATGTTCATACAGATAGCGGTGCAGCTATTTCCATGTTCTTTCAGATAGCGGTGTAGATATTTCCATGTTCGTAGAGATAGCGGTGTAGATATTTCCATGTTCATACAGATAGCGGTGCTTATATTTCCTTGTTTATACAGATAGCGGTGTAGATATTTCCATGTTCATACAGATAGCGGTGTAGATATTTGCATGTTTATACAGATAGCGGTGAAGATGTATGCATGTTTGCACAGATAGCGGTGTAGATATTTACATGGTCATACAGATATCGGTGAAGATATTTCCATGTTCATAAAGATAGCGGTGTAGATATTTCCATGTTCATACAGATAGCGGTGTAGATATTTCCATGTTCATACAGATAGCGGTGTAGATATTTCCATGTTCATCCAGAAGGCTGTGTAGATATTTCCATGTTCATACAGATAGCGGTGCTGATATTTCCATGTTTATATAGGTAGCAGTGTAGATATTTCCATGTTCATACAGATAGCGGTGTAGATATTTCCATGTTTATACAGATAGCGGTGTAGATATTTCCATGTTTCTAGAGATAGCGGTGTGGATATCTCCATCTTAATACAGATGGTGGTGTAGATATTTATATGTTCATGCAGATGGCGGTGCAGATATTTCCATGTTCATACAGATGGCGGTGTAGATATTTCTATGTTTATAGAGATAGCGGTGTAGTTATTTCCATGTGTAAAGAAATAGCTTTGTAGATATTTCCATGTATATGCAGATAGCTCTGTAGATATTTCCATTTTCATGCAGATAGCGGTGTAGATATTTCCATGTTCATACAGATAGCGGTGGAGATATTTCCATGTTTATACAGATAGCGGTGAAGATGTATGCATGTTTACACAGATAGCGGTGTAGATATTTCCATGTTCATTCAGGTAGCGGTGTACATATTTCCATGTTCATCCAGATGGCTGTGTAGATATATCCATGTTCATACAGATGGCGGTGAAGATATTTCCATGTTCATACAGATAGCGGTGTAGATCTTTCCATGTTCATACAGATAGCGGTGTAGATATTTCCATGTTCATACAGATAGAGGTGTAGCTATTTCCATGTTCATACAGATTGCGGCGTAGATATTTCCATGTTCATCCAGATGGCTGTGTAGATATATCCATGTTCATACAGATGGCGGTGAAGATATTTCCATGTTCATACAGATAGCAGTGTAGATATTTCCATGTTCATACAGATAGCGGTGTAGATATTTCTATGTTCATCCAGATGGCTGTGTAGATATATCCATGTTCATTCAGATGGCGGTGAAGATATTTCCATGTTCATATAGATAGCGGTGTAGATATTTCCATGTTCATACAGATAGCTGTGTAGATATTTCCATGTTCATACAGACAGCGGTGTAGATATTTCCATGTTCATACAGATAGTGGTGTAGATATTTCCATGTTCATACAGATAGCGGTGTAGCTATTTCCATGTTCATACAGATAGCGGTGTAGATATTTCCATGTTCATAGAGATAGCGGTGAAGATATTTCCATGTTCATACAGATAGCGGTGCTGATATTTCCATGTTTATACAGGTAGCAGTGTAGATATTTCCATGTTTATACAGATAGCGGTGTAGATATTTCCATGTTTATACAGATAGCGCTGTAGATATTTTCATGTTTATACAGATAGCGGTGTAGGTATCTCCATCTTAATACAGATGGCGGTGTAGATGTTTATATGTTCATACAGATGGCGGTGCAGATATTTCCATGTTCATACAGATGGCGCTGTAGATATTTCCATTTTTATAGAGACTGCGGTGTAGATATTTCCATGTGTAAAGGTATAGCTTTGTAAATATTTCCATGTATATGCAGATAGCTGTGTAGATATTTCCATTTTCATGCAGATAGCGGTGTAGATATTTCCATGTTCAAACAGATAGCTGTGTAGATATTTCCATGTTCATACAGATAGCGGTGAAGATATTTTCATGTTTATACAGATAGCGGTGAAGATGTATGCATGTTAACACAGATAGCGGTGTAGATATTTCCAAGTTCATACAGATAGCGTCGTAGATATTTCCATGTTCATCCAGATGGCTGTGTAGATATATCCATGTTCATACAGATGGCGGTGAAGATATCTCCATGTTCATGAAGACAGCGGTGTAGATATTTCCATGTTCATACAGATAGCGGTGTAGACATTTCCATGTTCATACTGATAGCGGTGAAGATGTATGCATGTTAACACAGATAGCGGTGTAGATATTTCCAAGTTCATACAGATAGCGGTGTAGATATTTCCATGTTCAAACAGATAGCTGTGTAGATGTTTCCATGTTCATACAGATAGCGGTGTAGATATTTCCATGTTTATACAGATAGCGGTGAAGATGTATGCACGTTAACACCCATAGCGGTGTAGATATTTCCATTTTCATACAGATAGCGGTGTAGATATTTCCATATTCATCCAGATGGCTGTGTAGATATATCCATGTTCATACAGATGGCGGTGAAGATATTTCCATGTTCATACAGATAGCGGTGTAGATATTTCCATGTTCATACAGATAGCGGTGTAGATATTTCCATGTTCATACAGATAGCGGTGTAGCTATTTCCATGTTCATACAGATAGCGGTGTAGATATTTCCATGTTCATCCAGATGGGTGTGTAGATAAATCCATGTTCATACAGATGGTGGTGAAGATATTTCCATGTTCATACAGATAGCGGTGTAGATATTTCCATGTTTATACAGATATCGGAGTAGATATTTCCATGTTTATACAGATAGCGGAGTAGATATCTCCATCTTAATACAGATGGCGGTGTAGATAATTATATGATCATACAGATGGCGGTGCAGATATTTCCATGTTCATACAGATGGCGGTGTAGATATTTCCATGTTTATAGAGGTAGCGGTGTAGTTATTTCCATGTGTAAAGAGATAGCTGTATAGATATTTCCATGTATATGCAGATAGCTTTGTAGATATTTCCATTTTCATGCAGATAGCAGTGTAGATATTTCCATGTTCAAACAGATAGTGGTGTAGATATTTCCATGTTCATACAGATAGCAGTGTAGATATTTCCATGTTTAAACAGATAGTGGTGAAGATGTATACATGTTTACAGAGATAGCGGTGTAGATATTTCCATGCTCATACAGATAGAGGTGTAGATATTTCCGTGTTCATCCAGATGGCTGTGTAGATATATCCATGTTCATACAGATGGCGGTGAAGATATTTCCATATTCATACAGATAGCGGTGTAGATATTTCCATGTTCATACAGATAGCGGTGTAGATATTTCCATGTTCATACAGGTAGCGGTGTAGATATTTCCATGTTCGTCCAGATGGCTGTGTAGATATATCCATGTTCATACAGATGGCGGTGAAGATATTTCCATGTTCATACAGTTAGCGGTGTAGATCATTCCATGTTCATACAGATAGCGGTGTAGATATTTCCATGTTCATACAGATAGAGGTGTAGCTATTTCCATGTTCATACATATTGCGGCGTAGATATTTCCATGTTCTTCCAGATGGCTGTGTAGATATATCTATGTTCATACAGATGGTGGTGAAGATATTTCCATGTTCATACAGATATCGGTGTAGATATTTCCATGTCCATACAGATAGCAGTGTAGGTATTTCCATGTTCATACAGATAGCGGTGCTGATATTTCCATGTTTATACAGGTAGCGGTGTAGATATTTCCATGTTTATACAGATAGTGGTGTAGATATTTTCATGTTTATACAGATGGCTGTGCAGATATTTCCATGTTCATACAGATGGTGGTGCAGATATTTCCATGTTTATAGAGATAGAGGTGTAGTTATTTCCATGTGTAAAGAAATAGCTTTGTAGATATTTCCGTGTATATGCAGATAGCTGTGTAGATATTTCCATTTTCATGCAGATAGCGGTGTAGATATTTCCATGTTCAGATAGCGGTGTAGATATTTCCATGTTCATACAGATAGCGGTGTAGATATTTCCATGTTTATACAGATAGCGGTGAAGATGTATGCATGTTTGCACAGATAGCGGTGTAGATATTTCCATGTTCATACAGATAGCGGTGTAGATATTTCCATGTTCATACAGATAGCGGTGTAGATATTTCCATGTTCATCCAGAAGGCTGTGTAGATATTTCCATGTTCATACAGATAGCGGTGTTGATAGTTCCATGTTTATACAGGTAGCCGTGTAGATATTTCCATGTTTATACAGATAGCGGTGCAGATATTTCAATGTTTATACAGATAGCGGTGTAGATATTTCCATGTTTATACAGATAGCGGTGTAGATATCTCCATCTTAATACAGATGGCGGTGTAGATATTTATATGTTCATAGAGATGGCGGTGCAGATATTTCCATGTTCATACAGATGGCGGTGTAGATATTTCCATGTTTATAGAGATAGCAGTGTAGTTATTTCCATGTGTAAAGAAATAGCTTTGTAGATATTTCCGTGTATATGCAGATAGCTGTGTAGATATTTCCATTTTCATGCAGATAGCGGTGTAGATATTTCCATGTTCAAACAGATAGCGGTGTAGATATTTCCATGTTCATACAGATAGCGGTGTAGGTATTTGCATGTTTATACAGATAGCGGAGAAGATGTATGCATGTTTGCACAGATAGCGGTGGAGATATTTCCATGTTCATACAGATAGCGGTGTAGATATTTCCATGTTAATACAGATAGCGGTGTAGATATTTCCATGTTCATCCAGAAGGCTGTGTAGATATTTCCATGTTCATACAGATAGCGGTGCTGATATTTCCATGTTTATATAGATAGCGGTGTAGATATTTCCATGTTCATACAGATAGCGGTGTAGATATTTCCATGTTTATACAGATAGCAGTGTAGATATTTCCATGTTTATACAGATAGCGGTGTGGATATCTCCATCTTAATACAGATGGTGGTGTAGATATTTATATGTTCATGCAGATGGCGGTGCAGATATTTCCATGTTCATACAGATGGCGGTGTAGATATTTCTATGTTTATAGAGATAGCGGTGTAGTTATTTCCATGTGTAAAGAAATAGCTTTGTAGATATTTCCATGTATATGCTGATAGCTCTGTAGATATTTCCATTTTCATGCAGATAGCAGTGTAGATATTTCCATGTTCATACAGATAGCGGTGGAGATATTTCCATGTTTATACAGATAGCGGTGAAGATGTATGCATGTTTACACAGATAGCGGTGTAGATATTTCCATGTTCATTCAGGTAGCGGTGTAGATATTTCCATGTTCATCCAGATAGCTGTGTAGATATATCCATGTTCATACAGATGGCGGTGAAGATATTTCAATGTTCATACAGATAGCGGTGTAGATCTTTCCATGTTCATGCAGATAGCGGTGTAGATATTTCCATGTTCATACAGATAGAGGTGTAGATATTTCCATGTTCATACAGATTGCGGTGTAGATATTTCCATGTTCATCCAGATGGCTGTGTAGATATCTCCATCTTAATACAGATGGCGGTGTAGATATTTATATGTTCATACAGATGGCGGTGAAGATATCTCCATGTTCATACAGATGGCGTTGTAGATATTTCCATGTTAATAGAGATAGCGGTGTAGTTATTTCCATGTGTAAAGAAATAGCTTTGTAGATATTTCCATGTATATGCAGATAGCTGCATAGATATTTCCATTTTCATGCAGATAGCGGAGTAGATATTTCCATGTTCAAACAGATAGCGGTGTAGGTATTTCCATGTTCATACAGATAGCGGTGTAGATATTTCCATGTTTATACAGATAGCGCTGAAGATGTATGCATGTTTACACAGATAGTGGTGTAGATATTTCCATGTTCATACAGATAGCGGTGTAGATATTTCCATGTTCATTCAGATGGCTATGTAGATATACCCATGTTCATACAGATGGCGGTTAAGATATTTCCATGTTCATACAGATAGCGGTGTAGATATTTCCATGTTTATACATATAGCGGTGTAGATATTTCCATGTTCATACATATAGCGGTGTAGATATTTCCATGTTCATCCAGATGGCTGTGTAGTTATATCCATGTTCATACAGATGGCGGTGAAGATATTTCCATGATCATACAGATAGCGGTGTAGATATTTCCATGTTCATACAGATAGCGGTGTAGACATTTCCATGTTCATACAGATTGCGGTGTAGCTATTTCCATGTTCATACAGATAGCGGTGTAGATATTTCCATGTTCATCCAGATGGCTGTGTAAATATTTCCATCTTCATACAGATAGCGGTGCTGATATTTCCATGTTTATACAGGCAGCGGTGTAGATATTCCCATGTGTATACAGATAGCGGTGTAGATATTTCCATGTTTATACAGATAGAGGTGAAGATGTATGCATGTTTACACAGTTAGCGGTGCAGATATTTCCATGTTCATACAGATAGCGGTGTAGATATTTCCATGTTCATCCAGATGGCTGTGTATATATATCCATGTTCATTCAGATGGCGGTGAAGATATTTCCATGTTCATACAGATAGCGGTGTAGATATTTCCATGTTCATACAGATAGCTGTGTAGATATTTCCATGTTAATACAGACAGCGGTGTAGATATTTCCATGTTCATACAGATAGAGGTGTAGATATTTCCGTGTTCATCCAGATGGCTGTGTAGATATATCCATGTGCATACAGATGGCGGTGAAGATATTTCCATGTTCATGCAGATAGCGGTGTAGATATTTCCATGTTTATACAGATAGCGGTGTAGATATCTCCATCTTAATACAGATGGCTGTGTAGATATTTATATGTTCATACACATGGCGGTGCAGATATTTCCATGTTCATTCAGATGGCGGTGTAGATATTTCCATGTTCATTCAGATGGCGGTGTAGATATTTCCATGTGTAAAGAAATAGCTTTGTAGATATTTCCATGTACTTGCAGAGAGCTGTGTAGATATTTCCATTTTCATGCAGATAGCGGTGTAGATATTTCCATGTTCAAACAGATAGCTGTGTAGATATTTCCATGTTCATACAGATAGCGTTGTAGATATTTCCATGTTTATACAGGTAGCGGTGTAGATATTTCCATGTTTATACAGATAGCGGTGTAGATATTTCCATGTTTATACAGATAGCGGTGTAGATATTTCCATGTTTATACAGATAGCGGTGTAGATATCTCCATCTTAATAGAGATGGCGGTGTAGATATTTATATGTTCATAGAGATGGCGGTGCAGATATTTCCATGTTCATACAGATGGTGGTGTAGATATTTCCATGTTTATAGAGGTAGCGGTGTAGTTATATCCATGTGTAAAGAAATAGCTTTGTAGATATTTCCGTGTATATGCAGAAAGCTGTTTAGATATTTCCATTTTCATGCAGATAGCGGTGTAGATATTTCCATGTTCAAACAGATAGCGGTGTAGATATTTCCATCTTCATACAGATAGCGGTGTAGATATTTCCATGTTTATACAGATAGCGGTGTAGATATTTCCATGTCCATACAGATAGCGGTGTAGATATTTCCATGCTCATCCAGAAGGCTGTGTAGATATTTCCATGTTCATACAGATAGCGGTGCTGATATTTCCATGTTTATACAGGTAGCGGTGTAGATATTTCCATGTTTATACAGATAGCGGTGTAGATATTTCCATGTTTATACATATAGCGGTGTAGATATTTCCATGTTTATACAGATAGCGGTGTAGATATCTCCATCTTAATACAGATGGCGGTGTAGATATTTATATGTTCATACTGATGGCGGTGCAGATATTTCCAAGTTCATACAGATGGCGGTGTCGATATTTCCATGTTTATAGAGATAGCGGTGTAGTTATTTCAATGTGTAAAGAAATAGCTTTGTAGATATTTCCGTGTATATGCAGATAGCTGTGTAGATATTTCCATTTTCATGCAGATAGCTGTGTAGATATTTCCATGTTCAAACTGATAGCGGTGTAGATATTTCCATGTTCATAGAGATAGCGGTGTAGATATTTGCATGTTTGTACAGATAGCGGTGAAGATGTATGCATGTTTGCACAAATAGCGGAGTAGATATTTCCATGTTCATACAGATAGCGGTGTAGATATTTCCATGTTCATAAAGATAGCGGTTTAGATATTTCCATGTTCATACAGATAGCGGTGCAGATATTTCCATGTTCATACAGATAGCGGTGTAGATATTTCCATGTTCATCCAGATGGCTGTGTATATATATCCATGTTCATTCAGAAGGCGGTGAAGATATTTCCATGTTCATACAGATAGCGGTGTAGATATTTCCATGTTCATACAGATAGCTGTGTAAATTTTTCCATGTTAATACAGACAGCGGTGTAGATATTTCCATGTTCATACAGATAGGGGTGTAGATATTTCCGTGTTCATCCAGATGGCTGTGTAGATATATCCATGTGCATACAGATGGCGGTGAAGATATTTCCATGTTCATGCAGATAGCGGTGTAGATATTTCCATGTTTATACAGATAGCGGTGTAGATATCTCCATCTTAATACAGATGGCGGTGTAGATATTTATATGTTCATACACATGGCGGTGCAGATATTTCCATGTTCATTCAGATGGCGGTGTAGATATTTCCATGTTCATTCAGATGGCGGTGTAGATATTTCCATGTGTAAAGAAATAGCTTTGTAGATATTTCCATGTACATGCAGAGAGCTGTGTAGATATTTCCATTTCCATGCAGATAGCAGTGTAGATATTTCCATGTTCAAACAGATAGCTGTGTAGATATTTCCATGTTCATACAGATAGCGGTGTAGATATTTCCATGTTTATACAGGTAGCGGTGTAGATATTTCCATGTTTATACAGATAGCGGTGTAGATATTTCCATGTTTATACAGATAGCGGTGTAGATATTTCCATGTTTATACAGATAGCGGTGTAGATATCTCCATCTTAATAGAGATGGCGGTGTAGATATTTATATGTTCATAGAGATGGCGGTGCAGATATTTCCATGTTCATACAGATGGTGGTGTAGATATTTCCATGTTTATAGAGGTAGCGGTGTAGTTATATACATGTGTAAAGAAATAGCTTTGTAGATATTTCCGTGTATATGCAGAAAGCTGTGTAGATATTTCCATTTTCATGCAGATAGCGGTGTAGATATTTCCATATTCAAACAGATAGCGGTGTAGATATTTCCATCTTCATACAGATAGCAGTGTAGATATTTCAATGTTTATACAGATAGCGGTGTAGATATTTCCATGTCCATACAGATAGCGGTGTAGATATTTCCATGCTCATCCCGAAGGCTGTGTAGATATTTCCATGTTCATACAGATAGCGGTGCTGATATTTCCATGTTTATACAGGTAGCGGTGTAGATATTTCCATGTTTATACAGATAGCGGTGTAGATATTTCCATGTTTATACAGATAGCGGTGTAGATATTTCCATGTTTATACAGATAGCGGTGTAGATATCTCCATCTTAATACAGATGGCGGTGTAGATATTTATATGTTCATACTGATGGCGGTGCAGATATTTCCAAGTTCATACAGATGGCGGTGTCGATATTTCCATGTTTATAGAGATAGCGGTGTAGTTATTTCAATGTGTAAAGAAATAGCTTTGTAGATATTTCCGTGTATATGCAGATAGCTGTGTAGATATTTCCATTTTCATGCAGATAGCGGTGTAGATATTTCCATGTTCAAACAGATAGCGGTGTAGATATTTCCATGTTCATAGAGATAGCGGTGTAGATATTTGCATGTTTGTACAGATAGCGGTGAAGATGTATGCATGTTTGCACAAATAGCGGAGTAGATATTTCCATGTTCATACAGATAGCGGTGTAGATATTTCCATGTTCATAAAGGTAGCGGTTTAGATATTTCCATGTTCATACAGATAGCGGTATAGATATTTCCATGTTCATACAGATAGCGGTGTAGATATTTCCATGTTCATCCAGAAGGCTGTGTAGATATTTCCATGTTCATACAGATAGCGGTGTAGATATTTCCATGTTCATGTAGGTAGCGGTGTAGATATTTCCATGCTCATCCAGATAGCGGTGTAGATATTTCCATGTTTATACAGATAGCGGTGTAGATATTTCCATGTTTATACAGATAGCAGTGTGGATATCTCCATCTTAATACAGATGGTTGTATAGATATTTATATGTTCATGCAGATGGCGGTGCAGATATTTCCATGTTCATACAGATGGCGGTGTAGATATTTCTATGTTTATAGAGATAGGGGTGTAGTTATTTCCATGTGTAAAGAAATAGCTTTGTAGATATTTCCATGTATATGCAGATAGCTCTGTTGATATTTCCATTTTCATGCAGATAGCAGTGTAGATATTTCCATGTTCATACAGATAGCGGTGGAGATATTTACATGTTTATACAGATAGCGGTGAAGATGTATGCATGTTTACACAGATAGCGGTGTAGATATTTCCATGTTCATTCAGGTAGCGGTGTAGATATTTCCATGTTCATCCAGATGGCTGAGTAGATATATCCATGTTCATACAGATGGCGGTGAAGATATTTCCATGTTCATACAGATAGCGGTGTAGATCTTTCCATGTTCATACAGATAGAGGTGTAGATATTTCCATGTTCATACAGATAGAGGTGTAGCTATTTCCATGTTCATACAGATTGCGGTGTAGATATTTCCATGTTCATCCAGATGGCGGTGTAGATATATCCATGTTCATACAGATGGCGGTGAAGATATTTCCATGTTCATACAGATAGCGGTGTAGATATTTCCATGTTCATACAGATAGTGGTGTAGATATTTCCATGTTCATACAGATAGCGATGTATCTGTTTCCATGTTCATACAGATGGCGGTGTAGATATTTCCATGTTCATCCAGATGGCTGTGTAGATATTTCCATGTTCATACAGATAGCGGTGCTGATATTTCCATGTTTATACAGGTAGAGGTGTAGATATTTCCATGTTTATACAGATAGCGGTGTAGATATTTCCATGTTTATACAGATAGCTGTGTAGATATTTCCATGTTTATACAGATAGCGGTGTAGATATCTCCATCTCAATACAGATGGCGGTGTAGATATTTATATGTTCATACAGATGGCGGTGAAGATATCTCCATGTTCATACAGATGGTGGTGTAGATATTTCCATGTTAATAGAGATAGAGGTGTAGTTATTTCCATGTGTAAAGAAATAGCTTTGTAGATATTTCCATGTATATGCAGATAGCTGTGTAGATATTTCCATTTTCATGCAGATAGCGGAGTAGATATTTCCATGTTCAAACAGATAGCGGTGTAGATATTTCCATGTTCATACAGATAGCGGAGTAGATATTTCCATGTTTATACAGATAGCGGTGAAGATGTATGCATGTTTACACAGATAGTGGTGTAGATATTTCCATATTCATACAGATTGCGGTGTAGATATTTCCATGTTCATTCAGATGGCTATGTAGATATATCCATGTTCATACAGATGGCGGTGAAGATATTTCCATGTTCATACATATAGCGGTGTAGATATTTCCATGTTCATACAGATAGCGGTGTAGATATTTCAATGTTTATACATATAGCGGTGTAGATATTTCCATGTTCATACATATAGCGGTGTAGATATTTCCATGTTCATCCAGATGGCTGTGTAGTTATATCCATGTTCATACAAATGGCGGCGAAGATATTTCCATGACCATACAGATAGCGGTGTAGATATTTCCATGTTCATACAGATAGCAGTGTAGACATTTCCATGTTCATACAGATTGCGGTGTAGCTATTTCCATGTTCAAACAGATAGCGGTGTAGATATTTCCATGTTCATCCAGATGGCTGTGTAGATATTTCCATGTTCATACAGATAGTGTTGCTGATATTTCCATGTATATACAGGTAGCGGTGTAGATATTCCCATGTTTATACAGATAGCGGTGTAGATATTTCCATGTTTATACAGATAGAGGTGAAGATGTATGCATGTTTACACAGTTAGCGGTGCAGATATTTCCATGTTCATACAGATAGCGGTGTAGATATTTCCATGTTCATCCAGATGGCTGTGTAGATATATCCATGTTCATTCAGATGGCGGTGAAGATATTTCCATGTTCATACAGATATCGGTGTAGATATTTCCATGTTCATACAGATAGCTGTGTAGATATTTCCATGTTCATACAGACAGCGGTGTAGATATTTCCATGTTCATACAGAGAGTGGTGTAGATATTTCCATGTTCAAAAAGATAGCGGTGTACCTATTTCCATGTTCAAACAGATAGCGGTGTAGATATTTCCATGTTCATAGAGATAGCGGTGTAGATATTTCCATGTTCATACAGATAGCGGTGCTGATATTTCCATGTTTATACAGATAGCGGTGTAGATATTTCCATGTTTATACAGATAGCGGTGTAGATATCTCCATGTTTATACAGATAGCGGTGTAGATATTTTCATGTTTATACAGATAGCGGTGTAGATATCTCCATCTTAATACAGATGGCGGTGTAGATATTTATATGTTCATTCAGATGGCGGTGCAGATATTTCCATGTTCATACAGATGGCGGTGTAGATATTTCCATGTTTATAGAGACTGCGGTGTAGATATTTCCATGTGTAAAGAAATAGCTTTGTAAATATTTCCATGTATATGCAGATATTTGTGTAGATATTTCCATTTTCATGCAGATAGCGGTGTAGATATTTCCATGTTCAAACAGATAGCTGTGTAGATATTTCCATGTTCATACAGATAGCGGTGTAGATATTTCCATGTTTATACAGATAGCGGTGAAGATGTATGCATGTTAACACAGACAGCGGTGTAGATATTTCCAAGTTCATAGAGATAGCGGTGTAGATATTTCCATGTTCATCCAGATGGCTGTGTAGATATATCCATGTTCATACAGATGGCGGTGAAGATATTTCCATGTTCATGCAGATAGCGGTGTAGATATTTCCATGTTCATACAGATAGCGGTGTAGACATTTCCATGTTCATACTGATAGCGGTGTAGCTATTTCCATGTTCATACAGATAGCGGTGTAGATATTTCCATGTTCATCCAGATGGCTGTGTAGATATGTCCATGTTCATACAGATGGCGGTGAAGTTATTTCCATGTTCATACAGATGGCGGTGTAGATATTTCCATTTTCATACAGATAGCAGTGTAGATATTTCCATGTTCATACAGACAGCGGTGCTATTACTTCCATGTTCATCCAGATGGCAGTGTAGATATATCCATCTTCATACAGATGGCGGTGAATATATTTCCATGTTCATACAGATATCGGTGTAGATATTTCCATGTTTATTCAGGTAGCCGTGTTGATATTTCCATGTTTATACAGATAGCGGTGTAGATATTTCCATGTTTATACAGATAGCGGTGTAGATATTTTCATGTTTATACAGATAGCGGTGCAGATATCTCCATCTTAACACAGATGGCGGTGTAGATATTTATATGCTCATACAGATGGCGGTGCAGATATTTCCATGTTCATTCAGATGGCGGTGTAGATATTTCCATGTTTATAGAGATTGCAGTGAAGATATTTCCATGTGTAAAGAAATAGCTTTGTAGATATTTCCATGTAGATGCAGAGTGCTGTGTAGATATTTCCATTTTCATGCAGATCGCGGTGTAGATATTTCCATGTTCAAACAGATAGCTGTGTAGACATTTCCATGTTCATACAGATAGCGGTGTAGATATTTCCATGTTTATACAGATAGCGGTGAAGATGTATGCATGTTAACACAGATAGCGGTGTAGATATTTCCATGTTCATACAGATAGCGGTGTAGATATTTCCATATTCATCCAGATGACTGTGTAGATATATACATGTTCATACAGATGGCGGTGAAGATATTTCCATGTTCATACAGATAGCGGTGTTGATATTTCCATTTTCATACAGATAGCGGTGTAGATATTTCCATGTTCATCCAGAAGGCTGTGTAGATATTTCCGTGTTCATAGAGATAGCGGTGCTGATACTTCCATGTTGATACAGGTAGCGGTGTAGATATTTCCATGTTCATACAGATAGCGGTGTAGATATTTCCATGTTCATACAGATAGCGGTGTAGATATTTCCATGTTCATACAGATAGCTGTGTAGCTATTTCCATGTTCATACAGATAGCGGTGTAGATATTTCCATGTTCATCCAGATGGGTGTGTAGATAAATCCATGTTCATACAGATGGCGGTGAAGATATTTCCATGTTCATACAGATAGCGGTGTAGATATTTCCATATTCATACAGGTGGCGGTGTAGATATTTCCATGTTTATAGAGATAGCGGTGTAGTTATTTCCATGTGTAAAGAAATAGCTTTGTAGATATTTCCATGTATATGCAGATAGCTTTGTAGATATTTCCATTTTCATGCAGATAGCGGTGTAGATATTTCCATGTTCAAACAGTTAGCGGTGTAGATATTTCCATGTTCATACAGATAGCGGTGTAGATATTTCCATGTTTATACAGATAGCGGTGAAGATGTATGCATGTTTGCTCAGATAGTGGTGTAGATATTTCCATGTTCATACAGATAGCGGTGTAAATATTTCCATGTTCATACAGATAGTGGTGTAGATATTTCCATGTTCATACAGATAGCAGTGTAGATATTTCCATGTTCATACAGATAGCGGTGTAGATATTTCCATGTTCATCCTGAAGGCTGTGTAGATATTTCCATGTTCATACAGATAGTGGTGCTGATATTTCCATGTTGATACAGGTAGCGGTGTAGATATTTCCATGTTCATACAGATAGTGGTGTAGATATTTCCATGTTCATACAGATAGCGGTGTAGATATTTCCATGTTCATACAGATAGCGGTGTAGCTATTTCCATGTTCATACAGATAGCGGTGTAGATATTTCCGTGTTCATCCAGATGGGTGTGTAGATAAATCCATGTTCATACAGATGGCAGTGAAGATATTTCCATGTTCATACAGATAGCGGTGTAGATATTTCCATGTTTATACAGATATCGGTGTAGATATTTCCATGTTTATACAGATAGCCTAGTAGATATCTCCATCTTAATACAGATGGCGGTGTAGATATTTATATGATCATACAGATGGCGGTGCAGATATTTCCATGTTCATACAGATGGCGGTGTAGATATTTCCATGTTTATAGAGATAGCAGTGTAGTTATTTCCATGTGTAAAGAGATAGCTGTATAGATAATTCCATGTACATGCAGATAGCTTTGTAGATATTTCCATTTTCATGCAGATAGCGGTGTAGATATTTCCATGTTCAAACAGATAGCGGTGCAGATATTTCCATGTTCATACAGATAGCTGTGTAGATATTTCCATGTTTAAACAGATAGTGGTGAAGATGTATACATGTTTACACAGATAGCGGTGTAGATATTTCCATGCTCATACAGATAGCGGTGTAGATACTTCCGTGTTCATCCAGATGGCTGTGTAGATATATCCCTGTTCATACAGATGGCGGTGAAGATATTTCCATGTTCATACAGATAGCGGTGTAGATATTTCCATGTTCATACATACAGCGGTGTAGATATTTCCATGTTCATACAGATAGTGGTGTAGATATTTCCATGTTCATACAGATAGCGGTGTAGCTATTTCCATGTTCATAAAGATAGCGGTGTAGATATTTCCATGTTCATAGAGATAGCGGTGTAGATATTACCATGGTCATACAGATAGCGGTGCTGATATTTCCATGTTTATACAGGTAGCGGTGTAGATAATTCCATGTTTATACAGATAGCGGTGTAGATATTTCCATGTTCATACAGATAGCGGTGTAGATATTTCCTTGTTTATACAGATAGCGGTGTAGATATTTCCATGTTTATACAGATAGTGGTGCATATATTTCCATGTTAATAGAGATAGAGGTGTAGTTATTTCCATGTTCATACAGATAGCGGTGCTGATAATTCCATGTTTATACAGATAGCGATGTAGATATTTCCATGTTTATACAGATAGCGGTATAGATATTTCCATGTTCATACAGATAGCGGTGTAGTTATTTCCATGTTCATACAGATAGCGGTGCTGATATTTCCATGTTTATACAGATAGCGGTGTAGATATCTCCATCTTAATACAGATGGCTGTGTAGATATTTATATGTTCATACAGATGGCGGTGCAGATATTTCCATGTTCATACAGATGGTGGTGTAGATATTTCCATGTTTATAGAGATAGCAGTGTAGTTATTTCCATGTGTAAAGAAGTAGCTTTGTAGATATTTCCGTGTATATGCAGATAGCTGTGTAAATATTTCCATTTTCATGCAGATAGCGGTGTAGATATTTCCATGTTCAAACAGTTAGCGGTGTAGATATTTCCATGTTCATACAGATAGCGGTGTAGATATTTCCATGTTTATACAGATAGCGGTGAAGATGTATGCATGTTTGCACAGACAGTGGTGTAGATATTTCCATGTTCATACAGATAGCGGTGTAAATATTTCCATGTTCATACAGATATTGGTGTAGATATTTCCATGTTCATACAGATAGCGGTGTAGATATTTCCAAGTTCATACAGATAGCGGTGTAGATATTTCCATGTTCATCCAGAAGGCTGTGTAGATATTTCCATGTTCATAGAGATAGCGGTGCTGATATTTCCATGTTGATACAGGTAGCGGTGTAGATATTTCCATGTTCATACAGATAGCGGTGTAGATATTTCCATGTTCATACAGATAGCGGTGTAGATATTCCCATGTTCATACAGATAGCGGTGTAGTTATTTCCATGTTCATACAGATAGCGGTGTAGATATTTCCATGTTCATCCAGATGGGTGTGTAGATAAATCCATGTTCATACAGATGGCGGTGAAGATATTTCCATGTTCATACAGATAGCGTTGTAGATATTTCCATGTTTATACAGATATCGGTGTAAATATTTCCATGTTTATACAGATAGCGGAGTAGATATCTCCATCTTAATACAGATGGCAGTGTAGATATTTATATGATCATGCAGATGGCGGTGCAGATATTTCCATGTTCATACAGATGGTGGTGTAGATATTTCCATGTTTATAGAGATAGCGGTGTAGTTATTTCCAAGTGTAAAGAGATAGCTGTATAGATATTTCCATGTATATGCAGATAGCTTTGTAGATATTTCCATTTTCATGCAGATAGCGGTGTAGATATTTCCATGTTCAAACAGATAGCGGTGTAGATATTTCCATGTTCATACAGATAGCTGTGTAGATATTTCCATGTTTAAACAGATAGCGGTGAAGATGTATACATGTTTACACAGATAGCGGTGTAGATATTTCCATGCTCATACAGATAGCGGTGTAGATATTTCCGTGTTCATCCAGATGGCTGTGTAGATATATCCATGTTCATACAGATGGCGGTGAAGATATTTCCATGTTCATACAGATAGTGGTGTAGATATTTCCATGTTCATAGAGATAGCGGGGTAGATATTTCCATGTTTTTACAGAGAGTGGTGTATATATTTCCACGTTTACAGAGATAGCGGTGTAGTTATTTCCATGTGTAAAGAGATAGCTTTGTAGATATTTCCATGTATATGCAGATAGCTGTGTAGATATTTCCATTTTCATGCAGATAGCGGTGTAGATATTTCCATGTTCATACAGATAGCGGTGTAGATATTTCCATGTTCATACAGATAGCAGTGCTGATATTTCCATGTTTATACAGGTAGCCGTGTAGATATTTCCATGTTTATACAGATAGCGGTGTAGATATTTCCATGTTTATACAGATAGCGGTGTAGATATTTCCATGTTTATACAGATAGCGGTGTAGATATCTCCATCTTAATACAGATGGCGGTGTAGATATTTATATGTTCATTCAGATGGCGGTGCAGATATTTCCATGTTCATACAGATGGTGGTGTAGATATTTCCATGTTTATAGAGATAGAGGTGTAGTTATTTCCATGTGTAAAGAAATAGCTTTTTAGATATTTCCGTGTATATGCAGATAGCTGTGTAAATATTTCCATTTTCATGCAGATAGCGGTGTAGATATTTCCATGTTCAAACAGATAGCGGTGTAGATATTTCCATGTTTATACAGATAGCGGTGTAGATATTTCCATGTTCATACAGATAGCGGTGTAGATATTTCCTTGTTTATACAGATAGCGGTGTAGATATTTCCATGTTTATACAGATAGTGGTGCATATATTTCCATGTTAATAGAGATAGAGGTGTAGTTATTTCCATGTTCATACAGATAGCGGTGCTGATAATTCCATGTTTATACAGATAGCGATGTAGATATTTCCATGTTTATACAGATAGCGGTATAGATATTTCCATGTTCATACAGATAGCGGTGTAGTTATTTCCATGTTCATACAGATAGCGGTGCTGATATTTCCATGTTTATACAGATAGCGGTGTAGATATCTCCATCTTAATACAGATGGCTGTGTAGATATTTATATGTTCATACAGATGGCGGTGCAGATATTTCCATGTTCATACAGATGGTGGTGTAGATATTTCCATGTTTATAGAGATAGCAGTGTAGTTATTTCCATGTGTAAAGAAGTAGCTTTGTAGATATTTCCGTGTATATGCAGATAGCTGTGTAAATATTTCCATTTTCATGCAGATAGCGGTGTAGATATTTCCATGTTCAAACAGTTAGCGGTGTAGATATTTCCATGTTCATACAGATAGCGGTGTAGATATTTCCATGTTTATACAGATAGCGGTGAAGATGTATGCATGTTTGCACAGACAGTGGTGTAGATATTTCCATGTTCATACAGATAGCGGTGTAAATATTTCCATGTTCATACAGATATTGGTGTAGATATTTCCATGTTCATACAGATAGCGGTGTAGATATTTCCAAGTTCATACAGATAGCGGTGTAGATATTTCCATGTTCATCCAGAAGGCTGTGTAGATATTTCCATGTTCATAGAGATAGCGGTGCTGATATTTCCATGTTGATACAGGTAGCGGTGTAGATATTTCCATGTTCATACAGATAGCGGTGTAGATATTTCCATGTTCATACAGATAGCGGTGTAGATATTCCCATGTTCATACAGATAGCGGTGTAGTTATTTCCATGTTCATACAGATAGCGGTGTAGATATTTCCATGTTCATCCAGATGGGTGTGTAGATAAATCCATGTTCATACAGATGGCGGTGAAGATATTTCCATGTTCATACAGATAGCGTTGTAGATATTTCCATGTTTATACAGATATCGGTGTAAATATTTCCATGTTTATACAGATAGCGGAGTAGATATCTCCATCTTAATACAGATGGCAGTGTAGATATTTATATGATCATGCAGATGGCGGTGCAGATATTTCCATGTTCATACAGATGGTGGTGTAGATATTTCCATGTTTATAGAGATAGCGGTGTAGTTATTTCCAAGTGTAAAGAGATAGCTGTATAGATATTTCCATGTATATGCAGATAGCTTTGTAGATATTTCCATTTTCATGCAGATAGCGGTGTAGATATTTCCATGTTCAAACAGATAGCGGTGTAGATATTTCCATGTTCATACAGATAGCTGTGTAGATATTTCCATGTTTAAACAGATAGCGGTGAAGATGTATACATGTTTACACAGATAGCGGTGTAGATATTTCCATGCTCATACAGATAGCGGTGTAGATATTTCCGTGTTCATCCAGATGGCTGTGTAGATATATCCATGTTCATACAGATGGCGGTGAAGATATTTCCATGTTCATACAGATAGTGGTGTAGATATTTCCATGTTCATAGAGATAGCGGGGTAGATATTTCCATGTTTTTACAGAGAGTGGTGTATATATTTCCACGTTTACAGAGATAGCGGTGTAGTTATTTCCATGTGTAAAGAGATAGCTTTGTAGATATTTCCATGTATATGCAGATAGCTGTGTAGATATTTCCATTTTCATGCAGATAGCGGTGTAGATATTTCCATGTTCATACAGATAGCGGTGTAGATATTTCCATGTTCATACAGATAGCAGTGCTGATATTTCCATGTTTATACAGGTAGCCGTGTAGATATTTCCATGTTTATACAGATAGCGGTGTAGATATTTCCATGTTTATACAGATAGCGGTGTAGATATTTCCATGTTTATACAGATAGCGGTGTAGATATCTCCATCTTAATACAGATGGCGGTGTAGATATTTATATGTTCATTCAGATGGCGGTGCAGATATTTCCATGTTCATACAGATGGTGGTGTAGATATTTCCATGTTTATAGAGATAGAGGTGTAGTTATTTCCATGTGTAAAGAAATAGCTTTTTAGATATTTCCGTGTATATGCAGATAGCTGTGTAAATATTTCCATTTTCATGCAGATAGCGGTGTAGATATTTCCATGTTCAAACAGATAGCGGTGTAGATATTTCCATGTTCATACAGATAGCGGTGTAGATATTTCCATGTTTATACAGATAGCGGTGAAGATGTATGCATGTTTGCACAGATAGTGGTGTAGATATTTCCATGTTCATACAGATAGCGGTGTAAATATTTCCATGTTCATACAGATAGTGGTGTAGATATTTCCATGTTCATACAGATAGCGGTGTAGATATTTCCATGTTCATACAGATAGCGGTGTACATATTTCCATGTTCATCCAGAACGCTGTGTAGATATTTCCACGTTCATACAGATAGCGGTGCTGATATTTCCATGTTGATACAGGTAGCGGTGTAGATATTTCCATGTTCATACAGATAGCGGTTTAGATATTACAATGTTCATACAGATAGCGGTGTAGATATTTCCATGTTCATACAGATAGCGGTGTAGCTATTTCCATGTTCATACAGATAGCGGTGTAGATATTTCCATGTTCATCCAGATGGGTGTGTAGATAAATCCATGTTCATACAGATGGAGGTGAAGATATTTCCATGTTCATACAGATAGCGGTGTAGATATTTCCATGTTCATACAGATAGCGGTGTAGCTATTTCCATGTTCATACAGATAGCGGTGTAGATATTTCCATGTTCATCCAGATGGGTGTGTAGATAAATCCATGTTCATACAGATGGCGGTGAAGATATTTCCATGTTCATACAGATAGCGGTGTAGATATTTCCATGTTTATACAGATATCGGTGTAGATATTTCCATGTTTATACAGATAGCGGAGTAGATATCTCCATCTTAATACAGATGGCGGTGTAGATATTTATATGATCATACAGATGGCGGTGCAGATATTTCCATATTCATACAGATGGCGGTGTAGATATTTCCATGTTTATAGAGATATCGGTGTAGTTATTTCCATGTGTAAAGAGATAGCTGTATAGATATTTCCATGTATATGCAGATAGCTTTGTAGATATTTCCATTTTCATGCAGACAGCGGTGTAGATATTTCCATGTTCAAACAGATAGCGGTGTAGATATTTCCATGTTCATACAGATAGCTGTGTAGATATTTCCATGTTTATACAGATAGCGGTGCAGATATCTCCATGTTTATACAGATAGCGGTGTAGATATCTCCATCTTAATACAGATGGCTGTGTAGATATTTATATGTTCATTCAGATGGCGGTGCAGATATTTCCATGTTCATACAGATGGTGGTGTAGATATTTCCATGTTTATAGAGATAGCGGTGTAGTTATTTCCATTTGTAAAGAAATAGCTTTGTAGATATTTCCGTGTATATGCAGATAGCTGTGTAGATATTTCCATTTTCATGCAGATAGCGGTGTAGATATTTCCATGTTCAAACAGATAGCGGTGTAGAGATTTCCATGTTCATACAGATAGTGGTGTAGATATTTCCATGTTCATACAGATAGTGGTGTAGATATTTCCATGTTCATACAGATAGCGGTGTAGCTATTTCCATGTTCATACAGATAGCGGTGTAGATATTTCCATGTTCATAGAGATAGCGGTGTAGATATTACCATGGTCATACAGATAGCGGTGCTGATATTTCCATGTTTATACAGGTAGCGGTGTAGATAATTCCATGTTTATACAGATAGCGGTGTAGATATTTCCATGTTCATAGAGATAGCGGTGTAGATATTTCCTTGTTTATACAGATAGCGGTGTAAATATTTCCATGTTTATACAGATAGTGGTGTATATATTTCCATGTTTACAGAGATAGCGGTGTAGTTATTTCCATGTGTAAAGAGATAGCTTTGTAGATATTTCCATGTATATGCAGATAGCTGTGTAGATATTTCCATTTTCATGCAGATAGCGGTGTAGATATTTCCATGTTCATACAGATAGCGGTGTAGTTATTTCCATGTTCATACAGATAGCGGTACTGATATTTCCATGTTTATACAGATAGCGATGTAGATATTTCCATGTTTATACAGATAGCGGTATAGATATTTCCATGTTCATACAGATAGCGGTGTAGTTATTTCCATGTTCATACAGATAGCGGTGCTGATATTTCCATGTTTAAACAGATAGCGGTGTAGATATCTCCATCTTAATACAGATGGCGGTGTAGATATTTATATGTTCATACAGATGGCGGTGCAGATATTTCCATGTTCATACAGATGGTGGTGTAGATATTTCCATGTTTATAGAGATAGCAGTGTAGTTATTTCCATGTGTAAAGAAGTAGCTTTGTAGATATTTCCGTGTATATGCAGATAGCTGTGTAAATATTTCCATTTTCATGCAGATAGCGGTGTAGATATTTCCATGTTCAAACAGTTAGCGGTGTAGATATTTCCATGTTCATACAGATAGCGGTGTAGATATTTCCATGTTTATACAGATAGCGGTGAAGATGTATGCATGTTTGCACAGACAGTGGTGTAGATATTTCTATGTTCATACAGATAGCGGTGTAAATATTTCCATGTTCATACAGATAGTGGTGTAGATATTTCCATGTTCATACAGATAGCGGTGTAGATATTTCCATGTTCATACAGATAGCGGTGTAGATATTTCCATGTTCATCCAGAAGGCTGTGTAGATATTTCCATGTTCATAGAGATAGCGGTGCTGATATTTCCATGTTGATACAGGTAGCGGTGTAGATATTTCCATGTTCATACAGATAGCGGTGTAGATATTTCCATGTTCATACAGATAGCGGTGTAGATATTTCCATGTTCATACAGATAGCGGTGTAGCTATTTCCATGTTCATACAGATAGCGGTGTAGATATTTCCATGTTCATCCAGATGGGTGTGTAGATAAATCCATGTTCATACAGATTGCGGTGCAGATATTTCCATGTTCATACAGATGGTGGTGTAGATATTTCCATGTTTATACAGATATCGGTGTAGATATTTCCATGTTTATACAGATAGCGGAGTAGATATTTCCATCTTAATACAGATGGCAGTGTAGATATTTATATGATCATACAGATGGCGGTGCAGATATTTCCATGTTCATACAGATGGTGGTGTAGATATTTCCATGTTTATAGAGATAGCGGTGTAGTTATTTCCAAGTGTAAAGAGATAGCTGTATAGATATTTCCATGTATATGCAGATAGCTTTGTAGATATTTCCATTTTCATGCAGATAGCGGTGTAGATATTTCCATGTTCAAACAGATAGCGGTGTAGATATTTCCATGTTCATACAGATAGCTGTGTAGATATTTCCATGTTTAAACAGATAGTGGTGAAGATGTATACATGTTTACACAGATAGCGGTGTAGATATTTCCATGCTCATACAGATAGCGGTGTAGATATTTCCGTGTTCATCCAGATGGCTGTGTAGATATATCCATGTTCATACAGATGGCGGTGAAGATATTTCCATGTTCATACAGATAGTGGTGTAGATATTTCCATGTTCATAGAGATAGCGGGGTAGATATTTCCATGTTTTTACAGAGAGTGGTGTATATATTTCCACGTTTACAGAGATAGCGGTGTAGTTATTTCCATGTGTAAAGAGATAGCTTTGTAGATATTTCCATGTATATGCAGATAGCTGTGTAGATATTTCCATTTTCATGCAGATAGCGGTGTAGATATTTCCATGTTCATACAGATAGCGGTGTAGATATTTCCATGTTCATACAGATAGCGGTGCTGATATTTCCATGTTTATACAGGTAGCGGTGTAGATATTTCCATGTTTATACAGATAGCGGTGTAGATATTTCCATGTTTATACAGATAGCGGTGTAGATATTTCCATGTTTATACAGATAGCGGTGTAGATATCTCCATCTTAATACAGATGGCCGTGTAGATATTTATATGTTCATTCAGATGGCGGTGCAGATATTTCCATGTTCATACAGATGGTGGTGTAGATATTTCCATGTTTATAGAGATAGCGGTGTAGTTATTTCCATGTGTAAAGAAATAGCTTTTTAGATATTTCCGTGTATATGCAGATAGCTGTGTAAATATTTCCATTTTCATGCAGATAGCGGTGTAGATATTTCCATGTTCAAACAGATAGCGGTGTAGATATTTCCATGTTCATACAGATAGCGGTGTAGATATTTCCATGTTTATACAGATAGCGGTGAAGATGTATGCATGTTTGCACAGATAGTGGTGTAGATATTTCCATGTTCATACAGATAGCGGTGTAAATATTTCCATGTTCATACAGATAGTGGTGTAGATATTTCCATGTTCATGAAGATAGCGGTGTAGATATTTCCATGTTCATACAGATAGCGGTGTAGATATTTCCTTGTTCATCCAGAACGCTGTGTAGATATTTCCATGTTCATACAGATAGCGGTGCTGATATTTCCATGTTGATACAGGTAGCGGTGTAGATATTTCCATGTGCTTACAGATAGTGGTGTAGATATTTCCATGTTCATACAGATAGCGGTGTAGATATTTCCATGTTCATACAGATAGCGGTGTAGCTATTTCCATGTTCATACAGATAGCGGTGTAGATATTTCCATGTTCATCCAGATGGGTGTGTAGATAAATCCATGTTCATACAGATGGCGGTGAAGATATTTCCATGTTCATACAGATAGCGGTGTAGATATTTCCATGTTCATACAGATAGCGGTGTAGCTATTTCCATGTTCATACAGATAGCGGTGTAGATATTTCCATGTTCATCCAGATGGGTGTGTAGATAAATCCATGTTCATACAGATGGCGGTGAAGATATTTCCATGTTCATACAGATAGCGGTGTAGATATTTCCATGTTCATACAGATATCGGTGTAGATATTTCCATGTTTATACAGATAGCGGAGTAGATATCTCCATCTTAATACAGATGGCGGTGTAGATATTTATATGATCATACAGATGGCGTTGCAGATATTTCCATGTTCATACAGATGGCGGTGTAGATATTTCCATGTTTATAGAGATATCGGTGTAGTTATTTCCATGTGTAAAGAGATAGCTGTATAGATATTTCCATGTATATGCAGATAGCTTTGTAGATATTTCCATTTTCATGCAGACAGCGGTGTAGATATTTCCATGTTCAAACAGATAGCGGTGTAGATATTTCCATGTTCATACAGATAGCTGTGTAGATATTTCCATGTTTGTACAGATAGCGGTGTAGATATCTCCATCTTAATACAGATGGCTGTGTTGATATTTATATGTTCATTCAGATGGCGGTGCAGATATTTCCATGTTCATACAGATGGTGGTGTAGATATTTCCATGTTTATAGAGATAGCGGTGTAGTTATTTCCATGTGTAAAGAAATAGCTTTGTAGATATTTCCGTGTATATGCAGATAGCTGTGTAGATATTTCCATTTTCATGCAGATAGCGGTGTAGATATTTCCATGTTCAAACAGATAGCGGTTTAGAGATTTCCATGTTCATACAGATAGCGGTGTAGATATTTCCATGTTTATACAGATAGCGGTGAAGATGTATGCATGTTTGCACAGATAGTGGTGTAGATATTTCCATGTTCATACAGATAGCGGTGTAAATATTTCCATGTTCATGCAGATAGTGGTGTAGATATTTCCATGTTCATACAGATAGCAGTGTAGATATTTCCATGTTTAAACAGATAGTGGTGAAGATGTATACATGTTTACACAGATAGCGGTGTAGATATTTCCATGTTCATTCAGGTAGCGGTGTAGATATTTCCATGTTCATCCCGATGGCTGTGTAGATATATCCATGTTCATACAGATGGCAGTGAAGATATTTCCATGTTCATACAGATAGCGGTGTAGACCTTTCCATGTTCATAGAGATAGCGGTGTAGATCTTTCTATGTTCATACAGATTGCGGTGTAGATATTTCCATGTTCATCCAGATTGCTGTGTAGATATATCCATATTCATACAGATGGCGGTGAAGATATTTCCATGTTCATACAGATAGCGGTATAGATATATCTATGTTCATACAGATAGTGGTGTAGATATTTCCATGTTCATACAGATAGCAGTGTAGCTATTTCCATGTTCATACAGATAGCGGTGTAGATATTTCCATGTTCATCCAGATGGCTCTGTAGATATTTCCATGTTTATACAGATTGCGGTGCTGATATTTCCATGTTTATACAGGTAGAGGTGTAGATATTTCCATATGTATACAGATAGCGGTGTAGATATTTCCATGTTTATACAGATAGCGGTGTAGATATTTCCATGTTTATACAGATAGCGGTGTAGATATCTCCATCTTAATACAGATGGCGGTTTAGATATTTATATGTTCATACAGTTGGCGGTGCAGATATTTCCATGTTCTTACAGATGGCGGTGTAGATATTTCCATGTTAATAGAGATAGCGGTGTAGTTATTTCCATGTTTATACAGATAGCGGTGTAGATATCTCCATCTTAATACAGATGGCGGTGTAGATATTTATATGTTCATACAGATGGCGGTGCAGATATTTCCATGTTCTTACAGATGGCGGTGTAGATATTTCCATGTTAATAGAGATAGCGGTGTAGTTATTTCCATGTGTAAAGAAATAGCTTTGTAGATATTTCCATGTATATGCAGATTGGTGTGTAGATATTTCCATTTTCATGCAGATAGCGGAGTAGATATTTCCATGTTCAAACAGATAGCGGTGTAGATATTTCCATGTTCATACAGATAGCGGTGTAGATATTTCCATGTTTATACAGATAGCGGTGAAGGTGTATGCATGTTTACACAGACAGTGGTGTAGATATTTCCATGTTCATACAGATAGCGGTGTAGATATTTTCATGTTCATCCAGATGTCTATGTAGATATATCCATGTTCATACAGATGGCGGTGAAGATATTTCCATGTTCATACAGATAGCGGTGTAGATATTTCCATGTTCATACAGATAGCGGTGTAGATATTTCCATGTTCATACAGATAGCGGTGTAGCTATTTCCATGTTCATACATATAGCGGTGTAGATATTTCCATGTTCATCCAGATGGCTGTGTAGTTATATCCATGTTCATACAGATGGCGGTGAAGATATTTCCATGTTCAAACAGATAGCGGTGTAGATATTTCCATGTTCATACAGATAGCGGTGTAGGTATTTGCATGTTTATACAGATAGCGGAGAAGATGTATGCATGTTTGCACAGATAGCGGTGGAGATATTTCCATGTTCATACAGATAGCGGTGTAGATATTTCCATGTTAATACAGATAGCGGTGTAGATATTTCCATGTTCATCCAGAAGGCTGTGTAGATATTTCCATGTTCATACAGATAGCGGTGCTGATATTTCCATGTTTATATAGATAGCGGTGTAGATATTTCCATGTTCATACAGATAGCGGTGTAGATATTTCCATGTTTATACAGATAGCAGTGTAGATATTTCCATGTTTATACAGATAGCGGTGTGGATATCTCCATCTTAATACAGATGGTGGTGTAGATATTTATATGTTCATGCAGATGGCGGTGCAGATATTTCCATGTTCATACAGATGGCGGTGTAGATATTTCTATGTTTATAGAGATAGCGGTGTAGTTATTTCCATGTGTAAAGAAATAGCTTTGTAGATATTTCCATGTATATGCTGATAGCTCTGTAGATATTTCCATTTTCATGCCGATAGCAGTGTAGATATTTCCATGTTCATACAGATAGCGGTGGAGATATTTCCATGTTTATACAGATAGCGGTGAAGATGTATGCATGTTTACACAGATAGCGGTGTAGATATTTCCATGTTCATTCAGGTAGCGGTGTAGATATTTCCATGTTCATCCAGATAGCTGTGTAGATATATCCATGTTCATACAGATGGCGGTGAAGATATTTCAATGTTCATACAGATAGCGGTGTAGATCTTTCCATGTTCATGCAGATAGCGGTGTAGATATTTCCATGTTCATACAGATAGAGGTGTAGATATTTCCATGTTCATACAGATTGCGGTGTAGATATTTCCATGTTCATCCAGATGGCTGTGTAGATATCTCCATCTTAATACAGATGGCGGTGTAGATATTTATATGTTCATACAGATGGCGGTGAAGATATCTCCATGTTCATACAGATGGCGTTGTAGATATTTCCATGTTAATAGAGATAGCGGTGTAGTTATTTCCATGTGTAAAGAAATAGCTTTGTAGATATTTCCATGTATATGCAGATAGCTGCGTAGATATTTCCATTTTCATGCAGATAGCGGAGTAGATATTTCCATGTTCAAACAGATAGCGGTGTAGGTATTTCCATGTTCATACAGATAGCGGTGTAGATATTTCCATGTTTATACAGATAGCGGTGAAGATGTATGCATGTTTACACAGATAGTGGTGTAGATATTTCCATGTTCATACAGATAGCGGTGTAGATATTTCCATGTTCATTCAGATGGCTATGTAGATATACCCATGTTCATACAGATGGCGGTTAAGATATTTCCATGTTCATACAGATAGCGGTGTAGATATTTCCATGTTTATACATATAGCGGTGTAGATATTTCCATGTTCATACATATAGCGGTGTAGATATTTCCATGTTCATCCAGATGGCTGTGTAGTTATATCCATGTTCATACAGATGGCGGTGAAGATATTTCCATGATCATACAGATAGCGGTGTAGATATTTCCATGTTCATACAGATAGCGGTGTAGACATTTCCATGTTCATACAGATTGCGGTGTAGCTATTTCCATGTTCATACAGATAGCGGTGTAGATATTTCCATGTTCATCCAGATGGCTGTGTAAATATTTCCATCTTCATACAGATAGCGGTGCTGATATTTCCATGTTTATACAGGCAGCGGTGTAGATATTCCCATGTGTATACAGATAGCGGTGTAGATATTTCCATGTTTATACAGATAGAGGTGAAGATGTATGCATGTTTACACAGTTAGCGGTGCAGATATTTCCATGTTCATACAGATAGCGGTGTAGATATTTCCATGTTCATCCAGATGGCTGTGTATATATATCCATGTTCATTCAGATGGCGGTGAAGATATTTCCATGTTCATACAGATAGCGGTGTAGATATTTCCATGTTCATACAGATAGCTGTGTAGATATTTCCATGTTAATACAGACAGCGGTGTAGATATTTCCATGTTCATACAGATAGAGGTGTAGATATTTCCGTGTTCATCCAGATGGCTGTGTAGATATATCCATGTGCATACAGATGGCGGTGAAGATATTTCCATGTTCATGCAGATAGCGGTGTAGATATTTCCATGTTTATACAGATAGCGGTGTAGATATCTCCATCTTAATACAGATGGCTGTGTAGATATTTATATGTTCATACACATGGCGGTGCAGATATTTCCATGTTCATTCAGATGGCGGTGTAGATATTTCCATGTTCATTCAGATGGCGGTGTAGATATTTCCATGTGTAAAGAAATAGCTTTGTAGATATTTCCATGTACTTGCAGAGAGCTGTGTAGATATTTCCATTTTCATGCAGATAGCGGTGTAGATATTTCCATGTTCAAACAGATAGCTGTGTAGATATTTCCATGTTCATACAGATAGCGTTGTAGATATTTCCATGTTTATACAGGTAGCGGTGTAGATATTTCCATGTTTATACAGATAGCGGTGTAGATATTTCCATGTTTATACAGATAGCGGTGTAGATATTTCCATGTTTATACAGATAGCGGTGTAGATATCTCCATCTTAATAGAGATGGCGGTGTAGATATTTATATGTTCATAGAGATGGCGGTGCAGATATTTCCATGTTCATACAGATGGTGGTGTAGATATTTCCATGTTTATAGAGGTAGCGGTGTAGTTATATCCATGTGTAAAGAAATAGCTTTGTAGATATTTCCGTGTATATGCAGAAAGCTGTTTAGATATTTCCATTTTCATGCAGATAGCGGTGTAGATATTTCCATGTTCAAACAGATAGCGGTGTAGATATTTCCATCTTCATACAGATAGCGGTGTAGATATTTCCATGTTTATACAGATAGCGGTGTAGATATTTCCATGTCCATACAGATAGCGGTGTAGATATTTCCATGCTCATCAAGAAGGCTGTGTAGATATTTCCATGTTCATACAGATAGCGGTGCTGATATTTCCATGTTTATACAGGTAGCGGTGTAGATATTTCCATGTTTATACAGATAGCGGTGTAGATATTTCCATGTTTATACATATAGCGGTGTAGATATTTCCATGTTTATACAGATAGCGGTGTAGATATCTCCATCTTAATACAGATGGCGGTGTAGATATTTATATGTTCATACTGATGGCGGTGCAGATATTTCCAAGTTCATACAGATGGCGGTGTCGATATTTCCATGTTTATAGAGATAGCGGTGTAGTTATTTCAATGTGTAAAGAAATAGCTTTGTAGATATTTCCGTGTATATGCAGATACCTGTGTAGATATTTCCTTTTTCATGCAGATAGCTGTGTAGATATTTCCATGTTCAAACAGATAGCGGTGTAGATATTTCCATGTTCATAGAGATAGCGGTGTAGATATTTGCATGTTTGTACAGATAGCGGTGAAGATGTATGCATGTTTGCACAAATAGCGGAGTAGATATTTCCATGTTCATACAGATAGCGGTGTAGATATTTCCATGTTCATAAAGATAGCGGTTTAGATATTTCCATGTTCATACAGATAGCGGTGCAGATATTTCCATGTTCATACAGATAGCGGTGTAGATATTTCCATGTTCATCCAGATGGCTGTGTATATATATCCATGTTCATTCAGAAGGCGGTGAAGATATTTCCATGTTCATACAGATAGCGGTGTAGATATTTCCATGTTCATACAGATAGCTGTGTAAATTTTTCCATGTTAATACAGACAGCGGTGTAGATATTTCCATGTTCATACAGATAGAGGTGTAGATATTTCCGTGTTCATCCAGATGGCTGTGTAGATATATCCATGTGCATACAGATGGCGGTGAAGATATTTCCATGTTCATGCAGATAGCGGTGTAGATATTTCCATGTTTATACAGATAGCGGTGTAGATATCTCCATCTTAATACAGATGGCGGTGTAGATATTTATATGTTCATACACATGGCGGTGCAGATATTTCCATGTTCATTCAGATGGCGGTGTAGATATTTCCATGTTCATTCAGATGGCGGTGTAGATATTTCCATGTGTAAAGAAATAGCTTTGTAGATATTTCCATGTACATGCAGAGAGCTGTGTAGATATTTCCATTTCCATGCAGATAGCAGTGTAGATATTTCCATGTTCAAACAGATAGCTGTGTAGATATTTCCATGTTCATACAGATAGCGGTGTAGATATTTCCATGTTTATACAGGTAGCGGTGTAGATATTTCCATGTTTATACAGATAGCGGTGTAGATATTTCCATGTTTATACAGATAGCGGTGTAGATATTTCCATGTTTATACAGATAGCGGTGTAGATATCTCCATCTTAATAGAGATGGCGGTGTAGATATTTATATGTTCATAGAGATGGCGGTGCAGATATTTCCATGTTCATACAGATGGTGGTGTAGATATTTCCATGTTTATAGAGGTAGCGGTGTAGTTATATACATGTGTAAAGAAATAGCTTTGTAGATATTTCCGTGTATATGCAGAAAGCTGTGTAGATATTTCCATTTTCATGCAGATAGCGGTGTAGATATTTCCATATTCAAACAGATAGCGGTGTAGATATTTCCATCTTCATACAGATAGCAGTGTAGATATTTCAATGTTTATACAGATAGCGGTGTAGATATTTCCATGTCCATACAGATAGCGGTGTAGATATTTCCATGCTCATCCAGAAGGCTGTGTAGATATTTCCATGTTCATACAGATAGCGGTGCTGATATTTCCATGTTTATACAGGTAGCGGTGTAGATATTTCCATGTTTATACAGATAGCGGTGTAGATATTTCCATGTTTATACAGATAGCGGTGTAGATATTTCCATGTTTATACAGATAGCGGTGTAGATATCTCCATCTTAATACAGATGGCGGTGTAGATATTTATATGTTCATACTGATGGCGGTGCAGATATTTCCAAGTTCATACAGATGGCGGTGTCGATATTTCCATGTTTATAGAGATAGCGGTGTAGTTATTTCAATGTGTAAAGAAATAGCTTTGTAGATATTTCCGTGTATATGCAGATAGCTGTGTAGATATTTCCATTTTCATGCAGATAGCGGTGTAGATATTTCCATGTTCAAACAGATAGCGGTGTAGATATTTCCATGTTCATAGAGATAGCGGTGTAGATATTTGCATGTTTGTACAGATAGCGGTGAAGATGTATGCATGTTTGCACAAATAGCGGAGTAGATATTTCCATGTTCATACAGATAGCGGTGTAGATATTTCCATGTTCATAAAGGTAGCGGTTTAGATATTTCCATGTTCATACAGATAGCGGTATAGATATTTCCATGTTCATACAGATAGCGGTGTAGATATTTCCATGTTCATCCAGAAGGCTGTGTAGATATTTCCATGTTCATACAGATAGCGGTGTAGATATTTCCATGTTCATGTAGGTAGCGGTGTAGATATTTCCATGCTCATCCAGATAGCGGTGTAGATATTTCCATGTTTATACAGATAGCGGTGTAGATATTTCCATGTTTATACAGATAGCAGTGTGGATATCTCCATCTTAATACAGATGGTTGTATAGATATTTATATGTTCATGCAGATGGCGGTGCAGATATTTCCATGTTCATACAGATGGCGGTGTAGATATTTCTATGTTTATAGAGATAGGGGTGTAGTTATTTCCATGTGTAAAGAAATAGCTTTGTAGATATTTCCATGTATATGCAGATAGCTCTGTTGATATTTCCATTTTCATGCAGATAGCAGTGTAGATATTTCCATGTTCATACAGATAGCGGTGGAGATATTTACATGTTTATACAGATAGCGGTGAAGATGTATGCATGTTTACACAGATAGCGGTGTAGATATTTCCATGTTCATTCAGGTAGCGGTGTAGATATTTCCATGTTCATCCAGATGGCTGAGTAGATATATCCATGTTCATACAGATGGCGGTGAAGATATTTCCATGTTCATACAGATAGCGGTGTAGATCTTTCCATGTTCATACAGATAGAGGTGTAGATATTTCCATGTTCATACAGATAGAGGTGTAGCTATTTCCATGTTCATACAGATTGCGGTGTAGATATTTCCATGTTCATCCAGATGGCGGTGTAGATATATCCATGTTCATACAGATGGCGGTGAAGATATTTCCATGTTCATACAGATAGCGGTGTAGATATTTCCATGTTCATACAGATAGTGGTGTAGATATTTCCATGTTCATACAGATAGCGGTGTATCTGTTTCCATGTTCATACAGATGGCGGTGTAGATATTTCCATGTTCATCCAGATGGCTGTGTAGATATTTCCATGTTCATACAGATAGCGGTGCTGATATTTCCATGTTTATACAGGTAGAGGTGTAGATATTTCCATGTTTATACAGATAGCGGTGTAGATATTTCCATGTTTATACAGATAGCTGTGTAGATATTTCCATGTTTATACAGATAGCGGTGTAGATATCTCCATCTCAATACAGATGGCGGTGTAGATATTTATATGTTCATACAGATGGCGGTGAAGATATCTCCATGTTCATACAGATGGTGGTGTAGATATTTCCATGTTAATAGAGATAGAGGTGTAGTTATTTCCATGTGTAAAGAAATAGCTTTGTAGATATTTCCATGTATATGCAGATAGCTGTGTAGATATTTCCATTTTCATGCAGATAGCGGAGTAGATATTTCCATGTTCAAACAGATAGCGGTGTAGATATTTCCATGTTCATAGAGATAGCGGTGTAGATATTTGCATGTTTGTACAGATAGCGGTGAAGATGTATGCATGTTTGCACAAATAGCGGAGTAGATATTTCCATGTTCATACAGATAGCGGTGTAGATATTTCCATGTTCATAAAGATAGCGGTTTAGATATTTCCATGTTCATACAGATAGCGGTGCAGATATTTCCATGTTCATACAGATAGCGGTGTAGATATTTCCATGTTCATCCAGATGGCTGTGTATATATATCCATGTTCATTCAGAAGGCGGTGAAGATATTTCCATGTTCATACAGATAGCGGTGTAGATATTTCCATGTTCATACAGATAGCTGTGTAAATTTTTCCATGTTAATACAGACAGCGGTGTAGATATTTCCATGTTCATACAGATAGAGGTGTAGATATTTCCGTGTTCATCCAGATGGCTGTGTAGATATATCCATGTGCATACAGATGGCGGTGAAGATATTTCCATGTTCATGCAGATAGCGGTGTAGATATTTCCATGTTTATACAGATAGCGGTGTAGATATCTCCATCTTAATACAGATGGCGGTGTAGATATTTATATGTTCATACACATGGCGGTGCAGATATTTCCATGTTCATTCAGATGGCGGTGTAGATATTTCCATGTTCATTCAGATGGCGGTGTAGATATTTCCATGTGTAAAGAAATAGCTTTGTAGATATTTCCATGTACATGCAGAGAGCTGTGTAGATATTTCCATTTCCATGCAGATAGCAGTGTAGATATTTCCATGTTCAAACAGATAGCTGTGTAGATATTTCCATGTTCATACAGATAGCGGTGTAGATATTTCCATGTTTATACAGGTAGCGGTGTAGATATTTCCATGTTTATACAGATAGCGGTGTAGATATTTCCATGTTTATACAGATAGCGGTGTAGATATTTCCATGTTTATACAGATAGCGGTGTAGATATCTCCATCTTAATAGAGATGGCGGTGTAGATATTTATATGTTCATAGAGATGGCGGTGCAGATATTTCCATGTTCATACAGATGGTGGTGTAGATATTTCCATGTTTATAGAGGTAGCGGTGTAGTTATATACATGTGTAAAGAAATAGCTTTGTAGATATTTCCGTGTATATGCAGAAAGCTGTGTAGATATTTCCATTTTCATGCAGATAGCGGTGTAGATATTTCCATATTCAAACAGATAGCGGTGTAGATATTTCCATCTTCATACAGATAGCAGTGTAGATATTTCAATGTTTATACAGATAGCGGTGTAGATATTTCCATGTCCATACAGATAGCGGTGTAGATATTTCCATGCTCATCCAGAAGGCTGTGTAGATATTTCCATGTTCATACAGATAGCGGTGCTGATATTTCCATGTTTATACAGGTAGCGGTGTAGATATTTCCATGTTTATACAGATAGCGGTGTAGATATTTCCATGTTTATACAGATAGCGGTGTAGATATTTCCATGTTTATACAGATAGCGGTGTAGATATCTCCATCTTAATACAGATGGCGGTGTAGATATTTATATGTTCATACTGATGGCGGTGCAGATATTTCCAAGTTCATACAGATGGCGGTGTCGATATTTCCATGTTTATAGAGATAGCGGTGTAGTTATTTCAATGTGTAAAGAAATAGCTTTGTAGATATTTCCGTGTATATGCAGATAGCTGTGTAGATATTTCCATTTTCATGCAGATAGCGGTGTAGATATTTCCATGTTCAAACAGATAGCGGTGTAGATATTTCCATGTTCATAGAGATAGCGGTGTAGATATTTGCATGTTTGTACAGATAGCGGTGAAGATGTATGCATGTTTGCACAAATAGCGGAGTAGATATTTCCATGTTCATACAGATAGCGGTGTAGATATTTCCATGTTCATAAAGGTAGCGGTTTAGATATTTCCATGTTCATACAGATAGCGGTATAGATATTTCCATGTTCATACAGATAGCGGTGTAGATATTTCCATGTTCATCCAGAAGGCTGTGTAGATATTTCCATGTTCATACAGATAGCGGTGTAGATATTTCCATGTTCATGTAGGTAGCGGTGTAGATATTTCCATGCTCATCCAGATAGCGGTGTAGATATTTCCATGTTTATACAGATAGCGGTGTAGATATTTCCATGTTTATACAGATAGCAGTGTGGATATCTCCATCTTAATACAGATGGTTGTATAGATATTTATATGTTCATGCAGATGGCGGTGCAGATATTTCCATGTTCATACAGATGGCGGTGTAGATATTTCTATGTTTATAGAGATAGGGGTGTAGTTATTTCCATGTGTAAAGAAATAGCTTTGTAGATATTTCCATGTATATGCAGATAGCTCTGTTGATATTTCCATTTTCATGCAGATAGCAGTGTAGATATTTCCATGTTCATACAGATAGCGGTGGAGATATTTACATGTTTATACAGATAGCGGTGAAGATGTATGCATGTTTACACAGATAGCGGTGTAGATATTTCCATGTTCATTCAGGTAGCGGTGTAGATATTTCCATGTTCATCCAGATGGCTGAGTAGATATATCCATGTTCATACAGATGGCGGTGAAGATATTTCCATGTTCATACAGATAGCGGTGTAGATCTTTCCATGTTCATACAGATAGAGGTGTAGATATTTCCATGTTCATACAGATAGAGGTGTAGCTATTTCCATGTTCATACAGATTGCGGTGTAGATATTTCCATGTTCATCCAGATGGCGGTGTAGATATATCCATGTTCATACAGATGGCGGTGAAGATATTTCCATGTTCATACAGATAGCGGTGTAGATATTTCCATGTTCATACAGATAGTGGTGTAGATATTTCCATGTTCATACAGATAGCGGTGTATCTGTTTCCATGTTCATACAGATGGCGGTGTAGATATTTCCATGTTCATCCAGATGGCTGTGTAGATATTTCCATGTTCATACAGATAGCGGTGCTGATATTTCCATGTTTATACAGGTAGAGGTGTAGATATTTCCATGTTTATACAGATAGCGGTGTAGATATTTCCATGTTTATACAGATAGCTGTGTAGATATTTCCATGTTTATACAGATAGCGGTGTAGATATCTCCATCTCAATACAGATGGCGGTGTAGATATTTATATGTTCATACAGATGGCGGTGAAGATATCTCCATGTTCATACAGATGGTGGTGTAGATATTTCCATGTTAATAGAGATAGAGGTGTAGTTATTTCCATGTGTAAAGAAATAGCTTTGTAGATATTTCCATGTATATGCAGATAGCTGTGTAGATATTTCCATTTTCATGCAGATAGCGGAGTAGATATTTCCATGTTCAAACAGATAGCGGTGTAGATATTTCCATGTTCATACAGATAGCGGAGTAGATATTTCCATGTTTATACAGATAGCGGTGAAGATGTATGCATGTTTACACAGATAGTGGTGTAGATATTTCCATATTCATACAGATTGCGGTGTAGATATTTCCATGTTCATTCAGATGGCTATGTAGATATATCCATGTTCATACAGATGGCGGTGAAGATATTTCCATGTTCATACATATAGCGGTGTAGATATTTCCATGTTCATACAGATAGCGGTGTAGATATTTCAATGTTTATACATATAGCGGTGTAGATATTTCCATGTTCATACATATAGCGGTGTAGATATTTCCATGTTCATCCAGATGGCTGTGTAGTTATATCCATGTTCATACAAATGGCGGCGAAGATATTTCCATGACCATACAGATAGCGGTGTAGATATTTCCATGTTCATACAGATAGCAGTGTAGACATTTCCATGTTCATACAGATTGCGGTGTAGCTATTTCCATGTTCAAACAGATAGCGGTGTAGATATTTCCATGTTCATCCAGATGGCTGTGTAGATATTTCCATGTTCATACAGATAGTGTTGCTGATATTTCCATGTATATACAGGTAGCGGTGTAGATATTCCCATGTTTATACAGATAGCGGTGTAGATATTTCCATGTTTATACAGATAGAGGTGAAGATGTATGCATGTTTACACAGTTAGCGGTGCAGATATTTCCATGTTCATACAGATAGCGGTGTAGATATTTCCATGTTCATCCAGATGGCTGTGTAGATATATCCATGTTCATTCAGATGGCGGTGAAGATATTTCCATGTTCATACAGATATCGGTGTAGATATTTCCATGTTCATACAGATAGCTGTGTAGATATTTCCATGTTCATACAGACAGCGGTGTAGATATTTCCATGTTCATACAGAGAGTGGTGTAGATATTTCCATGTTCAAAAAGATAGCGGTGTACCTATTTCCATGTTCAAACAGATAGCGGTGTAGATATTTCCATGTTCATAGAGATAGCGGTGTAGATATTTCCATGTTCATACAGATAGCGGTGCTGATATTTCCATGTTTATACAGATAGCGGTGTAGATATTTCCATGTTTATACAGATAGCGGTGTAGATATCTCCATGTTTATACAGATAGCGGTGTAGATATTTTCATGTTTATACAGATAGCGGTGTAGATATCTCCATCTTAATACAGATGGCGGTGTAGATATTTATATGTTCATTCAGATGGCGGTGCAGATATTTCCATGTTCATACAGATGGCGGTGTAGATATTTCCATGTTTATAGAGACTGCGGTGTAGATATTTCCATGTGTAAAGAAATAGCTTTGTAAATATTTCCATGTATATGCAGATATTTGTGTAGATATTTCCATTTTCATGCAGATAGCGGTGTAGATATTTCCATGTTCAAACAGATAGCTGTGTAGATATTTCCATGTTCATACAGATAGCGGTGTAGATATTTCCATGTTTATACAGATAGCGGTGAAGATGTATGCATGTTAACACAGACAGCGGTGTAGATATTTCCAAGTTCATAGAGATAGCGGTGTAGATATTTCCATGTTCATCCAGATGGCTGTGTAGATATATCCATGTTCATACAGATGGCGGTGAAGATATTTCCATGTTCATGCAGATAGCGGTGTAGATATTTCCATGTTCATACAGATAGCGGTGTAGACATTTCCATGTTCATACTGATAGCGGTGTAGCTATTTCCATGTTCATACAGATAGCGGTGTAGATATTTCCATGTTCATCCAGATGGCTGTGTAGATATGTCCATGTTCATACAGATGGCGGTGAAGTTATTTCCATGTTCATACAGATGGCGGTGTAGATATTTCCATTTTCATACAGATAGCAGTGTAGATATTTCCATGTTCATACAGACAGCGGTGCTATTACTTCCATGTTCATCCAGATGGCAGTGTAGATATATCCATCTTCATACAGATGGCGGTGAATATATTTCCATGTTCATACAGATATCGGTGTAGATATTTCCATGTTTATTCAGGTAGCCGTGTTGATATTTCCATGTTTATACAGATAGCGGTGTAGATATTTCCATGTTTATACAGATAGCGGTGTAGATATTTTCATGTTTATACAGATAGCGGTGCAGATATCTCCATCTTAACACAGATGGCGGTGTAGATATTTATATGCTCATACAGATGGCGGTGCAGATATTTCCATGTTCATTCAGATGGCGGTGTAGATATTTCCATGTTTATAGAGATTGCAGTGAAGATATTTCCATGTGTAAAGAAATAGCTTTGTAGATATTTCCATGTAGATGCAGAGTGCTGTGTAGATATTTCCATTTTCATGCAGATAGCGGTGTAGATATTTCCATGTTCAAACAGATAGCTGTGTAGACATTTCCATGTTCATACAGATAGCGGTGTAGATATTTCCATGTTTATACAGATAGCGGTGAAGATGTATGCATGTTAACACAGATAGCGGTGTAGATATTTCCATGTTCATACAGATAGCGGTGTAGATATTTCCATATTCATCCAGATGACTGTGTAGATATATACATGTTCATACAGATGGCGGTGAAGATATTTCCATGTTCATACAGATAGCGGTGTTGATATTTCCATTTTCATACAGATAGCGGTGTAGATATTTCCATGTTCATCCAGAAGGCTGTGTAGATATTTCCGTGTTCATAGAGATAGCGGTGCTGATACTTCCATGTTGATACAGGTAGCGGTGTAGATATTTCCATGTTCATACAGATAGCGGTGTAGATATTTCCATGTTCATACAGATAGCGGTGTAGATATTTCCATGTTCATACAGATAGCTGTGTAGCTATTTCCATGTTCATACAGATAGCGGTGTAGATATTTCCATGTTCATCCAGATGGGTGTGTAGATAAATCCATGTTCATACAGATGGCGGTGAAGATATTTCCATGTTCATACAGATAGCGGTGTAGATATTTCCATATTCATACAGGTGGCGGTGTAGATATTTCCATGTTTATAGAGATAGCGGTGTAGTTATTTCCATGTGTAAAGAAATAGCTTTGTAGATATTTCCATGTATATGCAGATAGCTTTGTAGATATTTCCATTTTCATGCAGATAGCGGTGTAGATATTTCCATGTTCAAACAGTTAGCGGTGTAGATATTTCCATGTTCATACAGATAGCGGTGTAGATATTTCCATGTTTATACAGATAGCGGTGAAGATGTATGCATGTTTGCTCAGATAGTGGTGTAGATATTTCCATGTTCATACAGATAGCGGTGTAAATATTTCCATGTTCATACAGATAGTGGTGTAGATATTTCCATGTTCATACAGATAGCAGTGTAGATATTTCCATGTTCATACAGATAGCGGTGTAGATATTTCCATGTTCATCCTGAAGGCTGTGTAGATATTTCCATGTTCATACAGATAGTGGTGCTGATATTTCCATGTTGATACAGGTAGCGGTGTAGATATTTCCATGTTCATACAGATAGTGGTGTAGATATTTCCATGTTCATACAGATAGCGGTGTAGATATTTCCATGTTCATACAGATAGCGGTGTAGCTATTTCCATGTTCATACAGATAGCGGTGTAGATATTTCCGTGTTCATCCAGATGGGTGTGTAGATAAATCCATGTTCATACAGATGGCAGTGAAGATATTTCCATGTTCATACAGATAGCGGTGTAGATATTTCCATGTTTATACAGATATCGGTGTAGATATTTCCATGTTTATACAGATAGCCTAGTAGATATCTCCATCTTAATACAGATGGCGGTGTAGATATTTATATGATCATACAGATGGCGGTGCAGATATTTCCATGTTCATACAGATGGCGGTGTAGATATTTCCATGTTTATAGAGATAGCAGTGTAGTTATTTCCATGTGTAAAGAGATAGCTGTATAGATAATTCCATGTACATGCAGATAGCTTTGTAGATATTTCCATTTTCATGCAGATAGCGGTGTAGATATTTCCATGTTCAAACAGATAGCGGTGCAGATATTTCCATGTTCATACAGATAGCTGTGTAGATATTTCCATGTTTAAACAGATAGTGGTGAAGATGTATACATGTTTACACAGATAGCGGTGTAGATATTTCCATGCTCATACAGATAGCGGTGTAGATACTTCCGTGTTCATCCAGATGGCTGTGTAGATATATCCCTGTTCATACAGATGGCGGTGAAGATATTTCCATGTTCATACAGATAGCGGTGTAGATATTTCCATGTTCATACATACAGCGGTGTAGATATTTCCATGTTCATACAGATAGTGGTGTAGATATTTCCATGTTCATACAGATAGCGGTGTAGCTATTTCCATGTTCATAAAGATAGCGGTGTAGATATTTCCATGTTCATAGAGATAGCGGTGTAGATATTACCATGGTCATACAGATAGCGGTGCTGATATTTCCATGTTTATACAGGTAGCGGTGTAGATAATTCCATGTTTATACAGATAGCGGTGTAGATATTTCCATGTTCATACAGATAGCGGTGTAGATATTTCCTTGTTTATACAGATAGCGGTGTAGATATTTCCATGTTTATACAGATAGTGGTGCATATATTTCCATGTTAATAGAGATAGAGGTGTAGTTATTTCCATGTTCATACAGATAGCGGTGCTGATAATTCCATGTTTATACAGATAGCGATGTAGATATTTCCATGTTTATACAGATAGCGGTATAGATATTTCCATGTTCATACAGATAGCGGTGTAGTTATTTCCATGTTCATACAGATAGCGGTGCTGATATTTCCATGTTTATACAGATAGCGGTGTAGATATCTCCATCTTAATACAGATGGCTGTGTAGATATTTATATGTTCATACAGATGGCGGTGCAGATATTTCCATGTTCATACAGATGGTGGTGTAGATATTTCCATGTTTATAGAGATAGCAGTGTAGTTATTTCCATGTGTAAAGAAGTAGCTTTGTAGATATTTCCGTGTATATGCAGATAGCTTTGTAAATATTTCCATTTTCATGCAGATAGCGGTGTAGATATTTCCATGTTCAAACAGTTAGCGGTGTAGATATTTCCATGTTCATACAGATAGCGGTGTAGATATTTCCATGTTTATACAGATAGCGGTGAAGATGTATGCATGTTTGCACAGACAGTGGTGTAGATATTTCCATGTTCATACAGATAGCGGTGTAAATATTTCCATGTTCATACAGATATTGGTGTAGATATTTCCATGTTCATACAGATAGCGGTGTAGATATTTCCAAGTTCATACAGATAGCGGTGTAGATATTTCCATGTTCATCCAGAAGGCTGTGTAGATATTTCCATGTTCATAGAGATAGCGGTGCTGATATTTCCATGTTGATACAGGTAGCGGTGTAGATATTTCCATGTTCATACAGATAGCGGTGTAGATATTTCCATGTTCATACAGATAGCGGTGTAGATATTCCCATGTTCATACAGATAGCGGTGTAGTTATTTCCATGTTCATACAGATAGCGGTGTACATATTTCCATGTTCATCCAGATGGGTGTGTAGATAAATCCATGTTCATACAGATGGCGGTGAAGATATTTCCATGTTCATACAGATAGCGTTGTAGATATTTCCATGTTTATACAGATATCGGTGTAAATATTTCCATGTTTATACAGATAGCGGAGTAGATATCTCCATCTTAATACAGATGGCAGTGTAGATATTTATATGATCATGCAGATGGCGGTGCAGATATTTCCATGTTCATACAGATGGTGGTGTAGATATTTCCATGTTTATAGAGATAGCGGTGTAGTTATTTCCAAGTGTAAAGAGATAGCTGTATAGATATTTCCATGTATATGCAGATAGCTTTGTAGATATTTCCATTTTCATGCAGATAGCGGTGTAGATATTTCCATGTTCAAACAGATAGCGGTGTAGATATTTCCATGTTCATACAGATAGCTGTGTAGATATTTCCATGTTTAAACAGATAGCGGTGAAGATGTATACATGTTTACACAGATAGCGGTGTAGATATTTCCATGCTCATACAGATAGCGGTGTAGATATTTCCGTGTTCATCCAGATGGCTGTGTAGATATATCCATGTTCATACAGATGGCGGTGAAGATATTTCCATGTTCATACAGATAGTGGTGTAGATATTTCCATGTTCATAGAGATAGCGGGGTAGATATTTCCATGTTTTTACAGAGAGTGGTGTATATATTTCCACGTTTACAGAGATAGCGGTGTAGTTATTTCCATGTGTAAAGAGATAGCTTTGTAGATATTTCCATGTATATGCAGATAGCTGTGTAGATATTTCCATTTTCATGCAGATAGCGGTGTAGATATTTCCATGTTCATACAGATAGCGGTGTAGATATTTCCATGTTCATACAGATAGCAGTGCTGATATTTCCATGTTTATACAGGTAGCCGTGTAGATATTTCCATGTTTATACAGATAGCGGTGTAGATATTTCCATGTTTATACAGATAGCGGTGTAGATATTTCCATGTTTATACAGATAGCGGTGTAGATATCTCCATCTTAATACAGATGGCGGTGTAGATATTTATATGTTCATTCAGATGGCGGTGCAGATATTTCCATGTTCATACAGATGGTGGTGTAGATATTTCCATGTTTATAGAGATAGAGGTGTAGTTATTTCCATGTGTAAAGAAATAGCTTTTTAGATATTTCCGTGTATATGCAGATAGCTGTGTAAATATTTCCATTTTCATGCAGATAGCGGTGTAGATATTTCCATGTTCAAACAGATAGCGGTGTAGATATTTCCATGTTCATACAGATAGCGGTGTAGATATTTCCATGTTTATACAGATAGCGGTGAAGATGTATGCATGTTTGCACAGATAGTGGTGTAGATATTTCCATGTTCATACAGATAGCGGTGTAAATATTTCCATGTTCATACAGATAGTGGTGTAGATATTTCCATGTTCATACAGATAGCGGTGTAGATATTTCCATGTTCATACAGATAGCGGTGTACATATTTCCATGTTCATCCAGAACGCTGTGTAGATATTTCCACGTTCATACCGATAGCGGTGCTGATATTTCCATGTTGATACAGGTAGCGGTGTAGATATTTCCATGTTCATACAGATAGCGGTTTAGATATTTCCATGTTCATACAGATAGCGGTGTAGATATTTCCATGTTCATACAGATAGCGGTGTAGCTATTTCCATGTTCATACAGATAGCGGTGTAGATATTTCCATGTTCATCCAGATGGGTGTGTAGATAAATCCATGTTCATACAGATGGAGGTGAAGATATTTCCATGTTCATACAGATAGCGGTGTAGATATTTCCATGTTCATACAGATAGCGGTGTAGCTATTTCCATGTTCATACAGATAGCGGTGTAGATATTTCCATGTTCATAGAGATAGCGGTGTAGATATTTGCATGTTTGTACAGATAGCGGTGAAGATGTATGCATGTTTGCACAAATAGCGGAGTAGATATTTCCATGTTCATACAGATAGCGGTGTAGATATTTCCATGTTCATAAAGGTAGCGGTTTAGATATTTCCATGTTCATACAGATAGCGGTATAGATATTTCCATGTTCATACAGATAGCGGTGTAGATATTTCCATGTTCATCCAGAAGGCTGTGTAGATATTTCCATGTTCATACAGATAGCGGTGTAGATATTTCCATGTTCATGTAGGTAGCGGTGTAGATATTTCCATGCTCATCCAGATAGCGGTGTAGATATTTCCATGTTTATACAGATAGCGGTGTAGATATTTCCATGTTTATACAGATAGCAGTGTGGATATCTCCATCTTAATACAGATGGTTGTATAGATATTTATATGTTCATGCAGATGGCGGTGCAGATATTTCCATGTTCATACAGATGGCGGTGTAGATATTTCTATGTTTATAGAGATAGGGGTGTAGTTATTTCCATGTGTAAAGAAATAGCTTTGTAGATATTTCCATGTATATGCAGATAGCTCTGTTGATATTTCCATTTTCATGCAGATAGCAGTGTAGATATTTCCATGTTCATACAGATAGCGGTGGAGATATTTACATGTTTATACAGATAGCGGTGAAGATGTATGCATGTTTACACAGATAGCGGTGTAGATATTTCCATGTTCATTCAGGTAGCGGTGTAGATATTTCCATGTTCATCCAGATGGCTGAGTAGATATATCCATGTTCATACAGATGGCGGTGAAGATATTTCCATGTTCATACAGATAGCGGTGTAGATCTTTCCATGTTCATACAGATAGAGGTGTAGATATTTCCATGTTCATACAGATAGAGGTGTAGCTATTTCCATGTTCATACAGATTGCGGTGTAGATATTTCCATGTTCATCCAGATGGCGGTGTAGATATATCCATGTTCATACAGATGGCGGTGAAGATATTTCCATGTTCATACAGATAGCGGTGTAGATATTTCCATGTTCATACAGATAGTGGTGTAGATATTTCCATGTTCATACAGATAGCGGTGTATCTGTTTCCATGTTCATACAGATGGCGGTGTAGATATTTCCATGTTCATCCAGATGGCTGTGTAGATATTTCCATGTTCATACAGATAGCGGTGCTGATATTTCCATGTTTATACAGGTAGAGGTGTAGATATTTCCATGTTTATACAGATAGCGGTGTAGATATTTCCATGTTTATACAGATAGCTGTGTAGATATTTCCATGTTTATACAGATAGCGGTGTAGATATCTCCATCTCAATACAGATGGCGGTGTAGATATTTATATGTTCATACAGATGGCGGTGAAGATATCTCCATGTTCATACAGATGGTGGTGTAGATATTTCCATGTTAATAGAGATAGAGGTGTAGTTATTTCCATGTGTAAAGAAATAGCTTTGTAGATATTTCCATGTATATGCAGATAGCTGTGTAGATATTTCCATTTTCATGCAGATAGCGGAGTAGATATTTCCATGTTCAAACAGATAGCGGTGTAGATATTTCCATGTTCATACAGATAGCGGAGTAGATATTTCCATGTTTATACAGATAGCGGTGAAGATGTATGCATGTTTACACAGATAGTGGTGTAGATATTTCCATATTCATACAGATTGCGGTGTAGATATTTCCATGTTCATTCAGATGGCTATGTAGATATATCCATGTTCATACAGATGGCGGTGAAGATATTTCCATGTTCATACATATAGCGGTGTAGATATTTCCATGTTCATACAGATAGCGGTGTAGATATTTCAATGTTTATACATATAGCGGTGTAGATATTTCCATGTTCATACATATAGCGGTGTAGATATTTCCATGTTCATCCAGATGGCTGTGTAGTTATATCCATGTTCATACAAATGGCGGCGAAGATATTTCCATGACCATACAGATAGCGGTGTAGATATTTCCATGTTCATACAGATAGCAGTGTAGACATTTCCATGTTCATACAGATTGCGGTGTAGCTATTTCCATGTTCAAACAGATAGCGGTGTAGATATTTCCATGTTCATCCAGATGGCTGTGTAGATATTTCCATGTTCATACAGATAGTGTTGCTGATATTTCCATGTATATACAGGTAGCGGTGTAGATATTCCCATGTTTATACAGATAGCGGTGTAGATATTTCCATGTTTATACAGATAGAGGTGAAGATGTATGCATGTTTACACAGTTAGCGGTGCAGATATTTCCATGTTCATACAGATAGCGGTGTAGATATTTCCATGTTCATCCAGATGGCTGTGTAGATATATCCATGTTCATTCAGATGGCGGTGAAGATATTTCCATGTTCATACAGATATCGGTGTAGATATTTCCATGTTCATACAGATAGCTGTGTAGATATTTCCATGTTCATACAGACAGCGGTGTAGATATTTCCATGTTCATACAGAGAGTGGTGTAGATATTTCCATGTTCAAAAAGATAGCGGTGTACCTATTTCCATGTTCAAACAGATAGCGGTGTAGATATTTCCATGTTCATAGAGATAGCGGTGTAGATATTTCCATGTTCATACAGATAGCGGTGCTGATATTTCCATGTTTATACAGATAGCGGTGTAGATATTTCCATGTTTATACAGATAGCGGTGTAGATATCTCCATGTTTATACAGATAGCGGTGTAGATATTTTCATGTTTATACAGATAGCGGTGTAGATATCTCCATCTTAATACAGATGGCGGTGTAGATATTTATATGTTCATTCAGATGGCGGTGCAGATATTTCCATGTTCATACAGATGGCGGTGTAGATATTTCCATGTTTATAGAGACTGCGGTGTAGATATTTCCATGTGTAAAGAAATAGCTTTGTAAATATTTCCATGTATATGCAGATATTTGTGTAGATATTTCCATTTTCATGCAGATAGCGGTGTAGATATTTCCATGTTCAAACAGATAGCTGTGTAGATATTTCCATGTTCATACAGATAGCGGTGTAGATATTTCCATGTTTATACAGATAGCGGTGAAGATGTATGCATGTTAACACAGACAGCGGTGTAGATATTTCCAAGTTCATAGAGATAGCGGTGTAGATATTTCCATGTTCATCCAGATGGCTGTGTAGATATATCCATGTTCATACAGATGGCGGTGAAGATATTTCCATGTTCATGCAGATAGCGGTGTAGATATTTCCATGTTCATACAGATAGCGGTGTAGACATTTCCATGTTCATACTGATAGCGGTGTAGCTATTTCCATGTTCATACAGATAGCGGTGTAGATATTTCCATGTTCATCCAGATGGCTGTGTAGATATGTCCATGTTCATACAGATGGCGGTGAAGTTATTTCCATGTTCATACAGATGGCGGTGTAGATATTTCCATTTTCATACAGATAGCAGTGTAGATATTTCCATGTTCATACAGACAGCGGTGCTATTACTTCCATGTTCATCCAGATGGCAGTGTAGATATATCCATCTTCATACAGATGGCGGTGAATATATTTCCATGTTCATACAGATATCGGTGTAGATATTTCCATGTTTATTCAGGTAGCCGTGTTGATATTTCCATGTTTATACAGATAGCGGTGTAGATATTTCCATGTTTATACAGATAGCGGTGTAGATATTTTCATGTTTATACAGATAGCGGTGCAGATATCTCCATCTTAACACAGATGGCGGTGTAGATATTTATATGCTCATACAGATGGCGGTGCAGATATTTCCATGTTCATTCAGATGGCGGTGTAGATATTTCCATGTTTATAGAGATTGCAGTGAAGATATTTCCATGTGTAAAGAAATAGCTTTGTAGATATTTCCATGTAGATGCAGAGTGCTGTGTAGATATTTCCATTTTCATGCAGATAGCGGTGTAGATATTTCCATGTTCAAACAGATAGCTGTGTAGACATTTCCATGTTCATACAGATAGCGGTGTAGATATTTCCATGTTTATACAGATAGCGGTGAAGATGTATGCATGTTAACACAGATAGCGGTGTAGATATTTCCATGTTCATACAGATAGCGGTGTAGATATTTCCATATTCATCCAGATGACTGTGTAGATATATACATGTTCATACAGATGGCGGTGAAGATATTTCCATGTTCATACAGATAGCGGTGTTGATATTTCCATTTTCATACAGATAGCGGTGTAGATATTTCCATGTTCATCCAGAAGGCTGTGTAGATATTTCCGTGTTCATAGAGATAGCGGTGCTGATACTTCCATGTTGATACAGGTAGCGGTGTAGATATTTCCATGTTCATACAGATAGCGGTGTAGATATTTCCATGTTCATACAGATAGCGGTGTAGATATTTCCATGTTCATACAGATAGCTGTGTAGCTATTTCCATGTTCATACAGATAGCGGTGTAGATATTTCCATGTTCATCCAGATGGGTGTGTAGATAAATCCATGTTCATACAGATGGCGGTGAAGATATTTCCATGTTCATACAGATAGCGGTGTAGATATTTCCATATTCATACAGGTGGCGGTGTAGATATTTCCATGTTTATAGAGATAGCGGTGTAGTTATTTCCATGTGTAAAGAAATAGCTTTGTAGATATTTCCATGTATATGCAGATAGCTTTGTAGATATTTCCATTTTCATGCAGATAGCGGTGTAGATATTTCCATGTTCAAACAGTTAGCGGTGTAGATATTTCCATGTTCATACAGATAGCGGTGTAGATATTTCCATGTTTATACAGATAGCGGTGAAGATGTATGCATGTTTGCTCAGATAGTGGTGTAGATATTTCCATGTTCATACAGATAGCGGTGTAAATATTTCCATGTTCATACAGATAGTGGTGTAGATATTTCCATGTTCATACAGATAGCAGTGTAGATATTTCCATGTTCATACAGATAGCGGTGTAGATATTTCCATGTTCATCCTGAAGGCTGTGTAGATATTTCCATGTTCATACAGATAGTGGTGCTGATATTTCCATGTTGATACAGGTAGCGGTGTAGATATTTCCATGTTCATACAGATAGTGGTGTAGATATTTCCATGTTCATACAGATAGCGGTGTAGATATTTCCATGTTCATACAGATAGCGGTGTAGCTATTTCCATGTTCATACAGATAGCGGTGTAGATATTTCCGTGTTCATCCAGATGGGTGTGTAGATAAATCCATGTTCATACAGATGGCAGTGAAGATATTTCCATGTTCATACAGATAGCGGTGTAGATATTTCCATGTTTATACAGATATCGGTGTAGATATTTCCATGTTTATACAGATAGCCTAGTAGATATCTCCATCTTAATACAGATGGCGGTGTAGATATTTATATGATCATACAGATGGCGGTGCAGATATTTCCATGTTCATACAGATGGCGGTGTAGATATTTCCATGTTTATAGAGATAGCAGTGTAGTTATTTCCATGTGTAAAGAGATAGCTGTATAGATAATTCCATGTACATGCAGATAGCTTTGTAGATATTTCCATTTTCATGCAGATAGCGGTGTAGATATTTCCATGTTCAAACAGATAGCGGTGCAGATATTTCCATGTTCATACAGATAGCTGTGTAGATATTTCCATGTTTAAACAGATAGTGGTGAAGATGTATACATGTTTACACAGATAGCGGTGTAGATATTTCCATGCTCATACAGATAGCGGTGTAGATACTTCCGTGTTCATCCAGATGGCTGTGTAGATATATCCCTGTTCATACAGATGGCGGTGAAGATATTTCCATGTTCATACAGATAGCGGTGTAGATATTTCCATGTTCATACATACAGCGGTGTAGATATTTCCATGTTCATACAGATAGTGGTGTAGATATTTCCATGTTCATACAGATAGCGGTGTAGCTATTTCCATGTTCATAAAGATAGCGGTGTAGATATTTCCATGTTCATAGAGATAGCGGTGTAGATATTACCATGGTCATACAGATAGCGGTGCTGATATTTCCATGTTTATACAGGTAGCGGTGTAGATAATTCCATGTTTATACAGATAGCGGTGTAGATATTTCCATGTTCATACAGATAGCGGTGTAGATATTTCCTTGTTTATACAGATAGCGGTGTAGATATTTCCATGTTTATACAGATAGTGGTGCATATATTTCCATGTTAATAGAGATAGAGGTGTAGTTATTTCCATGTTCATACAGATAGCGGTGCTGATAATTCCATGTTTATACAGATAGCGATGTAGATATTTCCATGTTTATACAGATAGCGGTATAGATATTTCCATGTTCATACAGATAGCGGTGTAGTTATTTCCATGTTCATACAGATAGCGGTGCTGATATTTCCATGTTTATACAGATAGCGGTGTAGATATCTCCATCTTAATACAGATGGCTGTGTAGATATTTATATGTTCATACAGATGGCGGTGCAGATATTTCCATGTTCATACAGATGGTGGTGTAGATATTTCCATGTTTATAGAGATAGCAGTGTAGTTATTTCCATGTGTAAAGAAGTAGCTTTGTAGATATTTCCGTGTATATGCAGATAGCTGTGTAAATATTTCCATTTTCATGCAGATAGCGGTGTAGATATTTCCATGTTCAAACAGTTAGCGGTGTAGATATTTCCATGTTCATACAGATAGCGGTGTAGATATTTCCATGTTTATACAGATAGCGGTGAAGATGTATGCATGTTTGCACAGACAGTGGTGTAGATATTTCCATGTTCATACAGATAGCGGTGTAAATATTTCCATGTTCATACAGATATTGGTGTAGATATTTCCATGTTCATACAGATAGCGGTGTAGATATTTCCAAGTTCATACAGATAGCGGTGTAGATATTTCCATGTTCATCCAGAAGGCTGTGTAGATATTTCCATGTTCATAGAGATAGCGGTGCTGATATTTCCATGTTGATACAGGTAGCGGTGTAGATATTTCCATGTTCATACAGATAGCGGTGTAGATATTTCCATGTTCATACAGATAGCGGTGTAGATATTCCCATGTTCATACAGATAGCGGTGTAGTTATTTCCATGTTCATACAGATAGCGGTGTACATATATCCATGTTCATCCAGATGGGTGTGTAGATAAATCCATGTTCATACAGATGGCGGTGAAGATATTTCCATGTTCATACAGATAGCGTTGTAGATATTTCCATGTTTATACAGATATCGGTGTAAATATTTCCATGTTTATACAGATAGCGGAGTAGATATCTCCATCTTAATACAGATGGCAGTGTAGATATTTATATGATCATGCAGATGGCGGTGCAGATATTTCCATGTTCATACAGATGGTGGTGTAGATATTTCCATGTTTATAGAGATAGCGGTGTAGTTATTTCCAAGTGTAAAGAGATAGCTGTATAGATATTTCCATGTATATGCAGATAGCTTTGTAGATATTTCCATTTTCATGCAGATAGCGGTGTAGATATTTCCATGTTCAAACAGATAGCGGTGTAGATATTTCCATGTTCATACAGATAGCTGTGTAGATATTTCCATGTTTAAACAGATAGCGGTGAAGATGTATACATGTTTACACAGATAGCGGTGTAGATATTTCCATGCTCATACAGATAGCGGTGTAGATATTTCCGTGTTCATCCAGATGGCTGTGTAGATATATCCATGTTCATACAGATGGCGGTGAAGATATTTCCATGTTCATACAGATAGTGGTGTAGATATTTCCATGTTCATAGAGATAGCGGGGTAGATATTTCCATGTTTTTACAGAGAGTGGTGTATATATTTCCACGTTTACAGAGATAGCGGTGTAGTTATTTCCATGTGTAAAGAGATAGCTTTGTAGATATTTCCATGTATATGCAGATAGCTGTGTAGATATTTCCATTTTCATGCAGATAGCGGTGTAGATATTTCCATGTTCATACAGATAGCGGTGTAGATATTTCCATGTTCATACAGATAGCAGTGCTGATATTTCCATGTTTATACAGGTAGCCGTGTAGATATTTCCATGTTTATACAGATAGCGGTGTAGATATTTCCATGTTTATACAGATAGCGGTGTAGATATTTCCATGTTTATACAGATAGCGGTGTAGATATCTCCATCTTAATACAGATGGCGGTGTAGATATTTATATGTTCATTCAGATGGCGGTGCAGATATTTCCATGTTCATACAGATGGTGGTGTAGATATTTCCATGTTTATAGAGATAGAGGTGTAGTTATTTCCATGTGTAAAGAAATAGCTTTTTAGATATTTCCGTGTATATGCAGATAGCTGTGTAAATATTTCCATTTTCATGCAGATAGCGGTGTAGATATTTCCATGTTCAAACAGATAGCGGTGTAGATATTTCCATGTTCATACAGATAGCGGTGTAGATATTTCCATGTTTATACAGATAGCGGTGAAGATGTATGCATGTTTGCACAGATAGTGGTGTAGATATTTCCATGTTCATACAGATAGCGGTGTAAATATTTCCATGTTCATACAGATAGTGGTGTAGATATTTCCATGTTCATACAGATAGCGGTGTAGATATTTCCATGTTCATACAGATAGCGGTGTACATATTTCCATGTTCATCCAGAACGCTGTGTAGATATTTCCACGTTCATACAGATAGCGGTGCTGATATTTCCATGTTGATACAGGTAGCGGTGTAGATATTTCCATGTTCATACAGATAGCGGTTTAGATATTTCCATGTTCATACAGATAGCGGTGTAGATATTTCCATGTTCATACAGATAGCGGTGTAGCTATTTCCATGTTCATACAGATAGCGGTGTAGATATTTCCATGTTCATCCAGATGGGTGTGTAGATAAATCCATGTTCATACAGATGGAGGTGAAGATATTTCCATGTTCATACAGATAGCGGTGTAGATATTTCCATGTTCATACAGATAGCGGTGTAGCTATTTCCATGTTCATACAGATAGCGGTGTAGATATTTCCATGTTCATCCAGATGGGTGTGTAGATAAATCCATGTTCATACAGATGGCGGTGAAGATATTTCCATGTTCATACAGATAGCGGTGTAGATATTTCCATGTTTATACAGATATCGGTGTAGATATTTCCATGTTTATACAGATAGCGGAGTAGATATCTCCATCTTAATACAGATGGCGGTGTAGATATTTATATGATCATACAGATGGCGGTGCAGATATTTCCATATTCATACAGATGGCGGTGTAGATATTTCCATGTTTATAGAGATATCGGTGTAGTTATTTCCATGTGTAAAGAGATAGCTGTATAGATATTTCCATGTATATGCAGATAGCTTTGTAGATATTTCCATTTTCATGCAGACAGCGGTGTAGATATTTCCATGTTCAAACAGATAGCGGTGTAGATATTTCCATGTTCATACAGATAGCTGTGTAGATATTTCCATGTTTATACAGATAGCGGTGCAGATATCTCCATGTTTATACAGATAGCGGTGTAGATATCTCCATCTTAATACAGATGGCTGTGTAGATATTTATATGTTCATTCAGATGGCGGTGCAGATATTTCCATGTTCATACAGATGGTGGTGTAGATATTTCCATGTTTATAGAGATAGCGGTGTAGTTATTTCCATTTGTAAAGAAATAGCTTTGTAGATATTTCCGTGTATATGCAGATAGCTGTGTAGATATTTCCATTTTCATGCAGATAGCGGTGTAGATATTTCCATGTTCAAACAGATAGCGGTGTAGAGATTTCCATGTTCATACAGATAGTGGTGTAGATATTTCCATGTTCATACAGATAGTGGTGTAGATATTTCCATGTTCATACAGATAGCGGTGTAGCTATTTCCATGTTCATACAGATAGCGGTGTAGATATTTCCATGTTCATAGAGATAGCGGTGTAGATATTACCATGGTCATACAGATAGCGGTGCTGATATTTCCATGTTTATACAGGTAGCGGTGTAGATAATTCCATGTTTATACAGATAGCGGTGTAGATATTTCCATGTTCATAGAGATAGCGGTGTAGATATTTCCTTGTTTATACAGATAGCGGTGTAAATATTTCCATGTTTATACAGATAGTGGTGTATATATTTCCATGTTTACAGAGATAGCGGTGTAGTTATTTCCATGTGTAAAGAGATAGCTTTGTAGATATTTCCATGTATATGCAGATAGCTGTGTAGATATTTCCATTTTCATGCAGATAGCGGTGTAGATATTTCCATGTTCATACAGATAGCGGTGTAGTTATTTCCATGTTCATACAGATAGCGGTACTGATATTTCCATGTTTATACAGATAGCGATGTAGATATTTCCATGTTTATACAGATAGCGGTATAGATATTTCCATGTTCATACAGATAGCGGTGTAGTTATTTCCATGTTCATACAGATAGCGGTGCTGATATTTCCATGTTTAAACAGATAGCGGTGTAGATATCTCCATCTTAATACAGATGGCGGTGTAGATATTTATATGTTCATACAGATGGCGGTGCAGATATTTCCATGTTCATACAGATGGTGGTGTAGATATTTCCATGTTTATAGAGATAGCAGTGTAGTTATTTCCATGTGTAAAGAAGTAGCTTTGTAGATATTTCCGTGTATATGCAGATAGCTGTGTAAATATTTCCATTTTCATGCAGATAGCGGTGTAGATATTTCCATGTTCAAACAGTTAGCGGTGTAGATATTTCCATGTTCATACAGATAGCGGTGTAGATATTTCCATGTTTATACAGATAGCGGTGAAGATGTATGCATGTTTGCACAGACAGTGGTGTAGATATTTCTATGTTCATACAGATAGCGGTGTAAATATTTCCATGTTCATACAGATAGTGGTGTAGATATTTCCATGTTCATACAGATAGCGGTGTAGATATTTCCATGTTCATACAGATAGCGGTGTAGATATTTCCATGTTCATCCAGAAGGCTGTGTAGATATTTCCATGTTCATAGAGATAGCGGTGCTGATATTTCCATGTTGATACAGGTAGCGGTGTAGATATTTCCATGTTCATACAGATAGCGGTGTAGATATTTCCATGTTCATACAGATAGCGGTGTAGATATTTCCATGTTCATACAGATAGCGGTTTAGCTATTTCCATGTTCATACAGATAGCGGTGTAGATATTTCCATGTTCATCCAGATGGGTGTGTAGATAAATCCATGTTCATACAGATTGCGGTGCAGATATTTCCATGTTCATACAGATGGTGGTGTAGATATTTCCATGTTTATACAGATATCGGTGTAGATATTTCCATGTTTATACAGATAGCGGAGTAGATATTTCCATCTTAATACAGATGGCAGTGTAGATATTTATATGATCATACAGATGGCGGTGCAGATATTTCCATGTTCATACAGATGGTGGTGTAGATATTTCCATGTTTATAGAGATAGCGGTGTAGTTATTTCCAAGTGTAAAGAGATAGCTGTATAGATATTTCCATGTATATGCAGATAGCTTTGTAGATATTTCCATTTTCATGCAGATAGCGGTGTAGATATTTCCATGTTCAAACAGATAGCGGTGTAGATATTTCCATGTTCATACAGATAGCTGTGTAGATATTTCCATGTTTAAACAGATAGTGGTGAAGATGTATACATGTTTACACAGATAGCGGTGTAGATATTTCCATGCTCATACAGATAGAGGTGTAGATATTTCCGTGTTCATCCAGATGGCTGTGTAGATATATCCATGTTCATACAGATGGCGGTGAAGATATTTCCATGTTCATACAGATAGTGGTGTAGATATTTCCATGTTCATAGAGATAGCGGGGTAGATATTTCCATGTTTTTACAGAGAGTGGTGTATATATTTCCACGTTTACAGAGATAGCGGTGTAGTTATTTCCATGTGTAAAGAGATAGCTTTGTAGATATTTCCATGTATATGCAGATAGCTGTGTAGATATTTCCATTTTCATGCAGATAGCGGTGTAGATATTTCCATGTTCATACAGATAGCGGTGTAGATATTTCCATGTTCATACAGATAGCGGTGCTGATATTTCCATGTTTATACAGGTAGCGGTGTAGATATTTCCATGTTTATACAGATAGCGGTGTAGATATTTCCATGTTTATACAGATAGCGGTGTAGATATTTCCATGTTTATACAGATAGCGGTGTAGATATCTCCATCTTAATACAGATGGCCGTGTAGATATTTATATGTTCATTCAGATGGCGGTGCAGATATTTCCATGTTCATACAGATGGTGGTGTAGATATTTCCATGTTTATAGAGATAGCGGTGTAGTTATTTCCATGTGTAAAGAAATAGCTTTTTAGATATTTCCGTGTATATGCAGATAGCTGTGTAAATATTTCCATTTTCATGCAGATAGCGGTGTAGATATTTCCATGTTCAAACAGATAGCGGTGTAGATATTTCCATGTTCATACAGATAGCGGTGTAGATATTTCCATGTTTATACAGATAGCGGTGAAGATGTATGCATGTTTGCACAGATAGTGGTGTAGATATTTCCATGTTCATACAGATAGCGGTGTAAATATTTCCATGTTCATACAGATAGTGGTGTAGATATTTCCATGTTCATGAAGATAGCGGTGTAGATATTTCCATGTTCATACAGATAGCGGTGTAGATATTTCCTTGTTCATCCAGAACGCTGTGTAGATATTTCCATGTTCATACAGATAGCGGTGCTGATATTTCCATGTTGATACAGGTAGCGGTGTAGATATTTCCATGTGCTTACAGATAGCGGTGTAGATATTTCCATGTTCATACAGATAGCGGTGTAGATATTTCCATGTTCATACAGATAGCGGTGTAGCTATTTCCATGTTCATACAGATAGCGGTGTAGATATTTCCATGTTCATCCAGATGGGTGTGTAGATAAATCCATGTTCATACAGATGGCGGTGAAGATATTTCCATGTTCATACAGATAGCGGTGTAGATATTTCCATGTTCATACAGATAGCGGTGTAGCTATTTCCATGTTCATACAGATAGCGGTGTAGATATTTCCATGTTCATCCAGATGGGTGTGTAGATAAATCCATGTTCATACAGATGGCGGTGAAGATATTTCCATGTTCATACAGATAGCGGTGTAGATATTTCCATGTTCATACAGATATCGGTGTAGATATTTCCATGTTTATACAGATAGCGGAGTAGATATCTCCATCTTAATACAGATGGCGGTGTAGATATTTATATGATCATACAGATGGCGTTGCAGATATTTCCATGTTCATACAGATGGCGGTGTAGATATTTCCATGTTTATAGAGATATCGGTGTAGTTATTTCCATGTGTAAGGAGATAGCTGTATAGATATTTCCATGTATATGCAGATAGCTTTGTAGATATTTCCATTTTTATGCAGACAGCGGTGTAGATATTTCCATGTTCAAACAGATAGCGGTGTAGATATTTCCATGTTCATACAGATAGCTGTGTAGATATTTCCATGTTTGTACAGATAGCGGTGTAGATATCTCCATCTTAATACAGATGGCTGTGTTGATATTTATATGTTCATTCAGATGGCGGTGCAGATATTTCCATGTTCATACAGATGGTGGTGTAGATATTTCCATGTTTATAGAGATAGCGGTGTAGTTATTTCCATGTGTAAAGAAATAGCTTTGTAGATATTTCCGTGTATATGCAGATAGCTGTGTAGATATTTCCATTTTCATGCAGATAGCGGTGTAGATATTTCCATGTTCAAACAGATAGCGGTTTAGAGATTTCCATGTTCATTCAGGTAGCGGTGTAGATATTTCCATGTTCATCCCGATGGCTGTGTAGATATATCCATGTTCATACAGATGGCAGTGAAGATATTTCCATGTTCATACAGATAGCGGTGTAGACCTTTCCATGTTCATAGAGATAGCGGTGTAGATCTTTCTATGTTCATACAGATTGCGGTGTAGATATTTCCATGTTCATCCAGATTGCTGTGTAGATATATCCATATTCATACAGATGGCGGTGAAGATATTTCCATGTTCATACAGATAGCGGTATAGATATATCTATGTTCATACAGATAGTGGTGTAGATATTTCCATGTTCATACAGATAGCAGTGTAGCTATTTCCATGTTCATACAGATAGCGGTGTAGATATTTCCATGTTCATCCAGATGGCTCTGTAGATATTTCCATGTTTATACAGATTGCGGTGCTGATATTTCCATGTTTATACAGGTAGAGGTGTAGATATTTCCATATGTATACAGATAGCGGTGTAGATATTTCCATGTTTATACAGATAGCGGTGTAGATATTTCCATGTTTATACAGATAGCGGTGTAGATATCTCCATCTTAATACAGATGGCGGTTTAGATATTTATATGTTCATACAGTTGGCGGTGCAGATATTTCCATGTTCTTACAGATGGCGGTGTAGATATTTCCATGTTAATAGAGATAGCGGTGTAGTTATTTCCATGTTTATACAGATAGCGGTGTAGATATCTCCATCTTAATACAGATGGCGGTGTAGATATTTATATGTTCATACAGATGGCGGTGCAGATATTTCCATGTTCTTACAGATGGCGGTGTAGATATTTCCATGTTAATAGAGATAGCGGTGTAGTTATTTCCATGTGTAAAGAAATAGCTTTGTAGATATTTCCATGTATATGCAGATTGGTGTGTAGATATTTCCATTTTCATGCAGATAGCGGAGTAGATATTTCCATGTTCAAACAGATAGCGGTGTAGATATTTCCATGTTCATACAGATAGCGGTGTAGATATTTCCATGTTTATACAGATAGCGGTGAAGGTGTATGCATGTTTACACAGACAGTGGTGTAGATATTTCCATGTTCATACAGATAGCGGTGTAGATATTTTCATGTTCATCCAGATGTCTATGTAGATATATCCATGTTCATACAGATGGCGGTGAAGATATTTCCATGTTCATACAGATAGCGGTGTAGATATTTCCATGTTCATACAGATAGCGGTGTAGATATTTCCATGTTCATACAGATAGCGGTGTAGCTATTTCCATGTTCATACATATAGCGGTGTAGATATTTCCATGTTCATCCAGATGGCTGTGTAGTTATATCCATGTTCATACAGATGGCGTTGAAGATATTTCCATGATCATACAGATAGCGGTGTAGATATTTCCATGTTCATACAGATAGCGGTGTAGATATTTCCATGTTCATACAGATAGCGGTGTAGCTATTTCCATGTTCATACAGATAGCGGTGTAGATATTTCCATGTTCATCCAGATGGCTGTGTAGATATTTCCATGTTCATACAGATAGCGGTGCTGATATTTCCATGTTTATACATGTAGCAGTGTAGATATTTCCATGTTTATACAGATAGCGGTGAAGATGTATGCATGTTTACACAGTTAGCGGTGTAGATATTTCCATGTTCATACAGATAGCGGTGTAGATATTTCCATGTTCATCCAGATGGCTGTGTAGACATATCCATGTTCAGAAAGATGGCGTTGAAGATATTTCCATGTTTATACAGGTAGCGGTGAAGATATTTCCATGTTCATACAGATAGCGGGGTAGATATATCCATGTTCATACAGATGGCTGTGTAGATATATCCATGTTCATACAGATAGTCGTGTAGATATTGCCATGTTTATACCGATAGCGGTGCTGATACTTCCATGATTATACAGGTAGCGGTGTACATATTTCCATGTTTATACAGATAGCGGTGAAGATGTGTGCATGTTTACACAGATAGCGGTTTAGATATTTCCATGTTCATACAGATGGCGGTGAAGATATTTCCATGTTCATACAGAGAGCGGTGTAGATATTTCCATGTTCATACAGATAGCGGTGTAGATATTTCCACGTTTGTACAGATAGCGGTGTAGATATCTCCATCTTAATACAGATGGCGGTGTAGATATTTATATGTTCATACAGATGGCTGTGCAGATATTTCCATGTTCATACAGACGGCGGTGTAGATATTTCCATGTTCATACAGATAGTGGTGTTGTTATTTCCATGTGTAAATAGATAGCTGTGTAGATATTTCCATGTATAAGCAGATAGCTGTGTAGATATTTCCATTTTCATGCAGATAGCGGTGTAGATATTTCCATGTGCAAACAGATAGCGGTGTAGATATTTCCATGTTCATACTGATAGCGGTGTAGATATTTCCATGTTTATACAGATAGCGGTGAAGATGTATGCATGTTTACACAGATAGCGGTGTAGATATTTCCATGTTCATCCAGACGGCTGTGTAGACATATCCATGTTCATACAGATGGTCGTGAAGATATTTCCATGTTCATACAGATGGCTGTGTAGATATATCCTTGTTCATACAGATGGCGGTGACGATATTTCCATGTTCCTACAGACGGTGGTGTAGATATTTCCATGTTCATACAGATAGCGGTGCTGATATTTCCATGTTTATACAGGTAGCGGTGTAGATATTTCCATGTTTATACAGATAGCGGTGTAGATATTTCCATGTTTATACAGATAGCGGTGTAGATATTTCCATGTTTATACAGATAGCGGTGTAGATATCTCCATCTTAATGCAGATGGCGGTGTAGATATTTATATGTTCATACAGTTGGCGGTGCAGATATTTCCATGTTCATACGTATGGCGGTGAAGATATTTCCATGTTCATACAGATGGCGGTGTAGAAACTTCCATGTTCATACTGATAGAGGTGCTGATATTTCCATGTTTATACAGGTAGCGGTGTAGATATTTCCATGTTTATACAGATAGCGGTGTAGATATTTCCATGTTTATACACATAGCGGTGTAGATATTTCCATGTTTTTACAGATAGCGGTGTAGATATTTCCATGTTTATGCAGATAGTTGTGTAGATATCTCCATCTTAATACAGATGGCGGTGTAGATATTTAAATGTTCATACAGATGGCTGTGTAGACATATCCATCTTCATACAGATGTCGGTGAAGATATTTCCATGTTCATACAGATAGCGGTGTAGATATTTCCATGTTCATACAGATAGCGGTGTAGATATTTCCATGTTCATACAGATGGCTGTGTGGATATATCCATGTTCCTACTAATGGCGGTGAAGATATTTCCATGTTCATAGAGATGGCAGTGTAGATATTTCCATGTTCATACAGATAGCGGGGCTGATATTTCCATGTTTATACAGGTAGCAGTGTAGATATTTCCATGTTTATACAGAAAGCGGCATAGATATTTCCATGTTTATACAGATAGCAGTGTAGATATTTCCAAGTTTATACAGATAGCGGTGTAGATATCTCCATCTTAATACAGATGGCGGTGTAGATATTGATATGTTCATACAGATGTCGGTGCAGATATTTTCATGTTCATACAGATGGCGGTGTAGATATTTCCATGTTTATAGAGATAGCAGTGAAGTTATTTCCATGTGTAAAGAGATAGCTTTGTAGATATTTCCATGTATATGCAGATAGATGTGTAGATATTTCCATTTTCATGCAGATAGCGGTGAAGATGTATACATGTTTACACAGATAGCAGTGTAGATATTTCCATGTTCATACAGATAGCGGTGTAGATATTTCCATGTTCATACAGATGGCTGTGTAGATATATCTATGTTCTTACAGATGGAGGAGAAGATATTTCCATGTTCATACAGATAGCCGTGTAGATATTTCCATGTTCATACAGATAGCGGTGTAGATATTTCCATGTTCATACAGATAGCGGTGTAGATATTTCCATGTTCATAGAGATAGCGGTGTAGATATTTACATGTTCATAGAGATAGCGGTGCTGATATTTCCATGTTTATACAGGTAGCGGTGTAGACATTTCCATGTTTATACAGATAGTGGTGTAGATATTTCCATGTTTATACAGATAGCGGTGCAGATATTTCCAAGTTTATACAGATAGCGGTGTAGATATCTCCATCTTAATACAGATGGCGGTGTAGATATTTATATGTTCATTCAGATGGGGGTGCAGATATTTCCATGTTCATACAGATGGCGGTGTAGATATTTCCATGTTCATACAGATAGCGGTGTAGTTATTTCCATGTGTAAAGAGATAGCTGTGTAGATATTCCCATGTATATGCAGATAGCTGTGTAGATATTTCCATTTTCAAGCAGATAGCGGTGTATATACTTCCCTGTTCAAACAGATAGTGGTGTAGATATTTCCATGATCATACAGATAACGGTGTAGCTATTTCCATGTTCATACAGATAGCGGTGTGGATATTTCCATGTTCATAGAGATAGCGGTGTAGATATTTCCATGTTTATACAGGTAGCGGTGTAGATATTTCCATGTTTACACAGATAGCAGTGAAGATGTATGCATGTTTACACATATAGCAGTGAAGATGTATGCATGTTTACACAGATAGCGGTGTAGATATTTTCATGTTCATCCAGATGGCCGTGTAGATATTTCCATGTTCATACAGATAGCGGTGTAGATATGTCCATGTTCATCCAGATGGCTGTGTAGATATATCCATGTTCATACAGATGTCGGTGAAGATATTTCCATGTTCATACAGATGGCTGTGTAGATATATCCATGTTCATACAGATGGCGGTGACGATATTTCCATGTTCATACAGACGGCGGTGTAGATATTTCCATGTTCATACTGATAGCGGTGCTGATATTTCCATGTTTATATAGGTGGAGGTGTAGATATTTCAATGTTTATACAGATAGCGGTGTAGATATATCCATGTTCATCCAGATGGCTGTGTAAATATATCCATGTTCATACAGATGGCGGTGAAGACATTTCCATGTTCATACAGATAGCAGTGTAGATATTTCCATGTTCATACAGATAACCGTGTAGATATTGCCATGTACATACCGATAGCGGTGCTGATACTTCCATGTTTATACAGGTAGCGGTGTAGCTATTTCCATGTTTATACAGATAGCGGTTTAGATATCTCCATCTTAATACAGATGGCGGTGTAGATATTTATATGTTCATACAGATGGCGGTGCAGATATTTCCATGTTCATACGGATGGCGGTGAAGATATTTCCATGTTCAGACAGATGGCGGTGTAGAAACATCCATGTTCATACTGATAGCGGTGCTGACATTTCCATGTTTATACTGGTATCGGTGTAGATATTTCCATGTTTATACAGATAGCAGTGTAGATATTTCCATGTTTATACACATAGCGGTGTAGATATTTCCATGTTTATACAGATAGCGGTGTAGATATTTCCATGTTTATGCAGATAGTGGCGTAGATATCTCCATCTTAATACAGATGGCGGTGTAGATATTTAAATGTTCATACAGATGGCGGTGCAGATATTTCCATGTTCATACAGATGGCGGTGTAGATATTTCCATGTTCATACAGATAGCGGTGTAGTTATTTCCATGTGTAAAGAGATAGCTGTGTAGATATTTCCATGTATAAGCAGATAGCTGTGTAGATATTTCCGTTTTCATGCAGATAGCGGTGTATATATTTCCCTGTTCAAACAGTTAGCGGTGTAGATATATCCATGTTCATAAAGATAGCGGTGTAGATATTTCCATGTTTATACAGATAGCGGTGTAGATATTTCCATGTTCATACAGATAGCCGTGTAGATATTGCCATGTTCATACCGATAGCGGTGCTGATACTTCCATGTTTATACAGGTAGCGGTGTACATATTTCCGTGTTTATACAAATAGCGGTGTAGATATTTCCATGTTCATACAGATAGCGGTGTAGATATTTCCATGTTTATACAGATAGTGGTGTAGATATCTCCTACTTAATACAGATGGCGGTGTAGATATTTCCATGTTCATACAGACGGCGGTGTAGATATTTCCATGTTTATAGAGATAGCGGTGTAGTTATTTCCATGTGTAAAGTGATAGCTGTGTAGATATTTCCATTTATATGCAGATAGTTGTGTAGAAATTTCCATTTTCATACCGATAGCGCTGCTGATACTTCCATGTTTATACAGGTAGCGGTGTAGATATTTCCATGTTTATACAGATAGCGGTGTAGATATCTCCATCTTAATACAGATGGCGGTGTAGATATTTATATGTTCATACAGATGACGGTGCAGATATTTCCATGTTCATACAGATGGCGGTGAAGATTTTTCCATGTTCATACAGATGGCGGTGTAGATACTTCCATGTTCATACTGATAGCGGTGCTGATATTTCCATGTTTATACAGGTAGCGGTGTAGATATTTCCATGTTTATACAGATAGCGCTGTAGATATTTCCATGTTTATACACATAGCGGTGTAGATATTTCCATGTTTATACAGATAGCGTTGTAGATATCTCCATCTTAATACAGATGGCGGTGTAGATATTTATATGTTCATTCAGATGGCGGTGCAGATATTTCCATGTTCATACAGATGGCCGTGTAGATATTTCCATGTTCATACAGATAGCGGTGTAGTTATTTCCATGTGTAAAGAGATAGCTGTGTAGATATTTCCATTTATATGCAGATAGCTGTGTAGACATTTCCATTTTCATGCAGATAGTGGTGTATATATTTCCCTGTTCAAACAGTTAGCGGTGTAGATATTTCCATGTTCATAAAGATAACAGTGTAGATATATCCATGTTTATACAGATAGCGGTAAAGATTTATGCATGTTTACACAGATAGCGGTGTAGATATTTCCATGTTCATCCAGATGGCTGTGTAGATATATCCATGTTCATACAGATAGCGGTGTAGATATATCCATGTTCATACAGATAGTGGTGCAGATATTTCCATGTTCATCCAGATGGCTGTGTAGCTATTTCAATGTTCATACAGATTGTGGTGTAGATATTTCCATGTTCATACAGATAGCGGTGTAGATATTTCCATGTTCATACAGATAGCCTTGTAGATATTGCCATGTTCATTCCGATAGCGGTGCTGATACTTCCATGTTTATATAGGTAGCGGTGTAGATATTTCCAAGTTCATACAGATAGCGGTGTAGATATTTCCATGTTTATACAGATAGCGGTGTAGATATCTCCTTCTTAATACAGATGGCGGTGTAGATATTTATATGTTCATACAGATGGCGGTGCAGATATTTCCTTGTTCATACAGATGGTGGTGTAGATATTTCCATGTTTATAGAGATAGCGGTGTAGTTATTTCCATGTGCAAAGAGATAGCTGTGTTGATATTTCCATGTAAATGCAGATAGCTGTGTAGATATTTCCATTTTCATGCAAATAGCGGTGTAGATATTTCCATGTTCAAACAGATAGCTGTGTAGATATTTCCATGTTCATACAGATAGCGTTGTGGATATTTCCATGTTTATACAGATAGCGGTGAAGATATATGCATGTTTACACAGATAGCGGTGTAGATATTTCCATGTTCATACAGACGGCTGTGTAGACATATCCATGTTCATACAGATGGCGGTGAAGATATTTCCATGTTCATACAGATGGCTTTGTAGATATATCCATGTTCATACAGATGGAGGTGACGGTATTTCCATGTTCATACAGACGGCCCTGTAGATATTTCCATGTTCATACAGATAGCGGTGCTGATATTTCCATGTTTATACAGGTAGCGGTGTAGATATTTCCATGTTTATACAGATAGCGGTGTAGATATTTCCATGTTCATCCAGATGGCTGTGTAGATATATCCATGTTCATACAGATGGCGGTGAAGACATTTCCATGTTCATACAGATAGCGGTGTAGATATTTCCATGTTCATACAGATAACCGTGTAGATATTGCCATGTTCATACCGATAGCGGTGCTGATACTTCCATGTTTATACAGGTAGCGGTGTAGATATTTCCATGTTTATACACATAGCGGTGTAGATATTTCCATGTTTATACAGATAGCGGTGTACATATCTCCATCTTAATACAGATGGCGGTGTAGATATTTATATGTTCATACAGATGGCGGAGCAGATATTTCCATGTTCATACGGATGGCGGTGAAGATATTTCCATGTTCATATAGCTGGCGGTGTGGAAACTTCCATGTTCATACTGATAACGGTGCTGACATTTCCATGTTTACACAGGTAGCGGTGTAGATATTTCCATGTTTATACAGATAGCAGTGTAGATATTTCCATGTTTATACATATAGCGGTGTAGATATTTCCATGTTTATACAGATAGCGGTGTAGATATTTCCATGTTTATGCAGATAGTGTTGTAGATATCTCCATTTTAACGCAGATGGCGGTGTAGATATTTAAATGTTCATACAGTTGGCGGTGCAGATATTTCCATGTTCATACAGATGGCGGAGTAGATATTTCCATGTTTATACAGATAGCGGTGTAGATATTTCCATGTTCATACAGATAGCCGTGTAGATATTGCCATGTTCATACCGATAGCGGTGCTGATACTTCCATGTTTATACAGGTAGCGGTGTACATATTTCCGTGTTTATACAGATAGCGGTGTAGATATTTCCATGTTCATACAGATAGCGGTGTAGATATTTCCATGTTTATAGAGATAGCGGTGTAGATATCTCCTTCTTAATACAGATGGCGGTGTAGATATTCCCATGTTCATACAGATGGCGGTGTAGATATTTCCATGTTTATAGAGATAGCGGTGTAGTTATTTCCACGTGCAAAGAGGTAGCTGTGTAGATATTTCCATTTATATGCAGATAGTTGTGTAGATATTTCCATTTTCATGCAGATAGCGGTGTAGATATTTCCATGTTCATACAGATAGCGGTGTAGATATTTCCATGTTTATACAGATAGCGGTGTAGATATCTCCATCTTCATACAGATGGCGGTGTAGATATTTATATGTTCATACAGATGGAGGTGCAGATATTTCCATGTTCAAACGTGTGGCGGTGAAGATATTTCCATGTTCATACATATAGCGGGGCTGATATTTCCATGTTTATACATGTAGCAGAGTAGATATTTCCATGTTTATACAGATAGCGGTGTAGATATTTCCATGTTTATACACATAGCGGTGTAGATATTTCCATTTTCATACAGATAGCGGTGTATGTATTTCCATTTTCATACAGATAGCGGTGTAGATATTTCCATTTTCATGCAGATAGCGGTGTATATATTTCCCTGTTCAAACAGTTAGCGGTGTAGATATTTCCATGTTCATACAGATAGCGGTGTAGATATTTCCATGTTCATACAGATAGCGGTGTAGATATTTCCATGTTCATACAGATAGCGGTGTATGTATTTCCATGTTCATACAGATAGCGGTGTAGATATTTCCATGTTCATCCTGATGGCTGTGTAGATATTTCCATGTTCATACAGATAGCGGTGTAGATATCTCCATCTTAATACAGATGGCGGTGTAGATATTTATATGTTCATTCAGATGGCGGTGCATATATTTCCATGTTCATACAGATGGCGGAGTAGATATTTCCATGTTCATACAGATAGCGGTGTAGTTATTTCCATGTGTAAAGAGATAGCTGTGTAGATATTTCCATGTATATGCAGATAGCTGTGCAGACATTTCCATTTTCATGCAGATAGCGGTGTATATATTTCCCTGTTCAAACAGTTAGCGGTGTAGATATTTCCATGTTCATAAAGATAGCAGTGTAGATATTTCCATGTTTATACAGATAGCTGTGAAGATGTATGCATGTTTACACAGATAGCGGTGTAGATATTTCCATGTTCATCCAGATGGCTGTGTAGATATATCCATGTTCATACAGATAGCGGTGTAGATATTTCCATGTTCATACAGATAGCGGTGTAGATATTTCCATGTTTATACAGACAGCAGTGTAAATATTTCCTTGTTTATACAGATAGCGGTGTAGATTTCTCCTTCTTAATACAGACGGCGGTGTAGATGTTTATATGTTCATACAGATGGCGGTGCAGATATTTCCATGTTCAAACAGATAGAGGTGTAGATATTTCCATGTTCATACACATAGCGGTGTAGATATATCCATGTTCATACAGATAGAGGTGTAGTTATTTCCATGTTCATACAGATAGCGGTGTAGATATTTCCATGTTCATACAGATAGCGGTGCTGATATTTCCATGTTTATACAGGTAGCGGTGTAGATATTTCCATGTTTATACAGATAGCGGTGTAGATATCTCCATCTTAATAGAGATGGCGGTGTAGATATTTCCATGCTCATACAGATAGCGGTGTAGTTTTTTCCATGTGTAAAGAGATAGCTGTGTAGATATTTCCATTTTCATGCAGATAGCGGTGTATATATTTCCATGTTCAAACAGATAGCGGTGTAGATATTTCCATGTTTATACAGATAGCGGTGAAGATGTATGCATGTCTACACAGATAGCAGTGTAGATATTTCCATGTTCATCCAGATGGCTGTGTAGATATATCCATGTTCATACAGATAGCGGTGTAGATATTTCCATGTTCATACAGATAGCGGTGTAGATATTTCCATGTTCATCCAGATGGCTGTATAGATGTATCCATGTTCATACAGATAGCGGTGTAGATATTACCATGTTCATACAGATAGTGGTGTAGATATTTCCATGTTCATAAAGATAGCGGTGTAGCTATTTCCATGTTCATACAGATAGCGGTGTAGATATTTCCATGTTCAAGGAGATAGCGGTGTAGATATTTCCATGTTCAAGGAGATAGCTTTGTAGATATTTCCATGTTCATACAGATAGCTGTGCTGATATTTCCATGTTTATACAGGTAGCGGTGTAGATATTTCCATGTTTATACAGATAGTGGTGTAGATATTTCCATGTTTATACAGATAGCGGTGTAGATATTTCCAAGTTTATACAGATAGATGTGTAGATATCTCCATCTTAATACAGATGGTGGTGTAGATATTTATATGTTCATACAGATGGCGGTGCAGATATTTCCGTGTTCATATAGATGGCCGTGTAGATATTTCCATGTTTATAGAGATAGCGGTGTAGTTATTTCCATGTGCAAAGAGATAGCTTTGTAGATATTTCCATGAGTATGCAGACTGCTGTGTAGATATTTCCATTTTCATGCGGATAGCGGTGTAGATATTTCCATGTTCAAACAGATAGCGGTGTAGATATTTCCATGTTCATACAGATAGCGGTGTAGATATTTCCATGTTTATACAGATAGCGGTGAAGATGTATGCATGTTTACAAGGATAGCAGTGTAGATATTTCCATGTTCATACAGATAGCGGTGTAGATATTTCCATGTTCATCCAGATGGCTGTGTAGATATATCCATGTTCATACAGATGGCAGTGAAGATATTTCCATGTTGACACAGATGGCGGTGTAGATATTTCCATGTTCCTACACATAGCGGTGTAGATATTTCCATGTTCATACCGATAGCGGTGCTGTTATTTCCATGTTTATACAGGTAGCGGTGTAGATATTTCCATGTTCATACAGATAGCGGTGTAGATATTTCCATGTTTATACAGACAGCAGGGTAGATATTTCCTTGTTTATACAGATAGCGGTGTAGATAACTCCTTCTTAATACAGACGGCGGTGTAGATGTTTATATGTTCATACAGATGGCGGTGCAGATATTTCCATGTTCATACAGATGGCGGTGTAGATATTTCCATGTTTATAGGGATAGCGGTGTAGATATCTCCTTCTTAATACAGATGGCGGTGTAGATGTTTATATGTTCATACAGATGGCGGTGCAGATATTTCCATGTTCATACAGAAAGCTGTGTAGATATTTCCATGTATATGCAGATAGCTGTGTAGATATTTCCATTTTCATGCAGATAGCGGTGTAGATATTTCCATGTTCAAAGAGATAGCGGTGTAGATATTTCCATGTTCATACAGATAGCGATGTAGATATTTCCGTGTTCATACTGATAGATGTGTAGATATTTCCATGTTCATACAGATAGCGGTGTAGATATTTCCATCTTCATACAGATAGAGGTGCTGATATTTCCATGTTTATACAGGTAACGGTGTAGATATTTCCATGTTTATACAGATAGTGGTGTAGATATCTCCATCTTAATACAGATGGTTGTGTAGATATTTATATGTTCATACAGATGGCGGTGCAGATATTCCCATGTTAATACAGATGGCGGTGTAGATATTTCCATGTTCAAACAGATAGCGGAGTAGATATTTCCACCTTTATACAGATAGTGGTGAAGATGTATGCATGTCTACACAGATAGCAGTGTAGATATTTCCATGTTCATCCAGATGGCTGTGTAGATATATCCATGTTCATACAGATAGCGGTGTAGATATTTCCATGTTCATACTGATAGCGGTGTAGATATTTCAATGTTCATACAGATGGCTGTGTAGATATATCCATGCTCAAACAGATAGCGGTGTAGATATTTCCATGTTCATACAGATAGTGTTGTAGATATTTCCGTGTTCATACAGATAGCGGTGTAGCTATTTCCATGTTCATACAGATAGCGATGTAGATATTTCCATGTTCAAAGAGATAGCGGTGTAGATATTTCCATGTTCATACAGATAGCTGTGCTCATATTTCCATGTTTATACAGGTAGCGGTGTAGATATTTCCATGTTTATACAGATAGTGGTGTAGATATTTCCATGTTTATACAGATAGCGGTGTAGATATTTCCAAGTTTATACAGATAGATGTGTAGATATCTCCATCTGAATACAGATGGCGGTGTAGATATTTATATGTTCATACAGATGGCGGTGCAGATATTTCCATGTTCATACAGATGGCGGTGCAGATATTTCCATGTTCTTACAGATGGCGGTGTAGATATTTCTATGATTATAGAGATAGCAGTGTAGTTATTTCCATGTGTAAAGAGATAGCTTTGTAGATATTTCCATGTATATGCAGATAGCTGTGTAGATATTTCCATTTTCTTGCAGATAGCGGTGAAGATGTATGCATGTTTACACAGATAGCGGTGTAGATATTTCCATGTGCATACAGATAGCGGTGTAGATATTTCCATGTTCATCCAGATGGCTGTGTAGATATATCCATGTTCATACAGACGGCGGTGAAGATATTTCCATGTTCACACAGATAGCGGTGTAGATATTTCCATGTTCATACAGATAGCGGTGTTGATATTTCCATGTTCATACAGATAGCGGTGTAGATATTTCCATGTTTATACAGATAGCGGTGTAGATATCTCCTTCTTTATACAGATGGCGGTGGAGATATTTATATGTTCCTACAGATGGCGGTGCAGATATTTCCATGTTCATACAGATGGCGGTGTAGATATTTCCATGTTTATAGAGATAGCGGTGTAGATATTTCCATGTGCAAAGAGATAGCTGTGTAGATATTTCCATATATATGCAGCTATCTGTGTAGATATTTCCATTTTCATGGAGATAGCGGTGTAGATATTTCCATGTTCAAATAGATAGCTGTGTAGATATTTCCATGTTCATACACATAGCGGTGTAGATATTTCCATGTTTATACAGATAGCGGTGAAGATGTATGCATGTGTACACAGATAGCGGTGTAGATATTTCCATGTTCATACAGATAGCGGTGTAGATATTTCCATGTTCATCCAGATGGCTGTGTAGACATTTCCATTTTCATACAGATGGCGTTGAAGATATTTCCATGTTCATACAGATAGCGGTGTAGATATTTCCATGTTCATACAGATAGCGGGTTAGATATTTCCATGTTCATACAGATGGCTGTGTAGATATATCCATGTTCATACAGATGGCGGTGAAGATATTTCCATGTTCATACAGATGGCGGTGTAGATATTTCCATGTTCCTACACATAGTGGTGTAGATATTTCCATGTTCATACCGATAGCGGTGCTGTTATTTTCATGTTTATACAGGTACCGGTGTAGATATTTCCATGTTCATACAGATAGCGGTGTAGATATTTCCATGTTTATACAGACAGCAGTGTAGATATTTCCTTGTTTATACTGAGAGCGGTGTAGTTTTCTCCTTCTTAATACAGACTCCGGCGTAGATGTTTATATGTTCATAGAGATGGTGGTGCAGATATTTCCATGTTCATACAGATAGAGGTGTAGATATTTCCATGTTCATACAGATAGCGGTGTAGATATTTCCATGTTCATACAGATAGAGGTGTAGATATTTCCATGTTCATACAGATAGCGGTGTAGATATTTCCATGTTCATACAGATAGCTGTGCTGATATTTCCATGTTTATACAGGTAGCGGTGTAGATATATCCATGTTTATACAGATAGCGGTGTAGATATCTCCATCTAAATAGAGATGGCGGTGTAGATATTTATATGTTCATACAGATGGCGGTGCAGATATTCCCATGTTAATACAGATGGCGGTGTAGATATTTCCATGCTCATACAGATAGCGGTGTAGTTTTTTCCATGTGTAAAGAGATAGCTGTGTAGATATTTCCATGTATATGCAGATAGCTGTGTAGATATTTCCATTTTCATGCAGATAGCGGTGTATATATTTCCATGTTCAAACAGATAGCGGTGTAGATATTTCCATGTTTATACAGATATCGGTGAAGATGTATGCATGTCTACACAGATAGCAGTGTAGATATTTCCATGTTCATCCAGATGGCTGTGTAGATATATCCATGTTCATACAGATATCGGTGTAGATATTTCCATGTTCATACAGATAGCGGTGTAGATATTTCCATGTTCATCCAGATGGCTGTGTAGATATATCCATGTTCATACACATGGCGGTGAAGATATTTCCATGTTCATACAGATAGCGGTGTAGATATTTCCATGTTCATACAGATAGCGGTGTAGATATTTCCATGTTCATACAGATAGCGGTGTAGGTATTTCCATGTTTATGCAGATAGCGGTGTAGGTATCTCCTTCTTTATACAGATGGCGGTGGAGATATTTATATGTTCATACAGATGGCGGTGCAGATATTTCCATGTTCATACAGATGGCGGTGTAGATATTTCCATGTTTATAGAGATAGCGGTGTAGATATTTCCATGTGCAAAGAGATAGCTGTGTAGATATTTCCATGTATATGCAGATATCTGTGTAGATATTTCCATTTTCATGCAGATAGCGGTGTAGATATTTCCATGTTCAAATAGATAGCTGTGTAGATATTTCCATGTACATACAGATAGCGGTGTAGATATTTCCATGTTTATACAGATAGCCGTGAAGATGTATGCATTTTTACACAGATAGTGGTGTAGATATTTCCATGTTCATACAGATAGCGGTGTAGATATTTCCATGTTCATCCATATGGCTGTGTAGACATGTCCATTTTCATACAGATGGCGTTGAAGATATTTCCATGTTCATACAGATAGCGGTGTAGATATTTCCATGTTCATACAGATAGCGGGTTAGTTATTTCCATGTTCATACAGATGGCTGTGTAGATATATCCATGTTCATACAGATGGCGGTGAAGATATTTCCATGTTCATACAGATGGCGGTGTAGATATTTCCATGTTCCTACACATAGCGGTGTAGATATTTCCATGTTCATACCGATTGCGGTGCTGTTATTTTCATGTTTATACAGGTACCGGTGTAGATATTTCCATGTTCATACAGATAGCGGTGTAGATATTTCCATGTTTATACAGACAGCAGTGTAGATATTTATTTGTTTATACTGAGAGCGGTGTAGTTTTCTCCTTCTTAATACAGACTCCGGCGTAGATGTTTATATGTTCATACAGATGGCGGTGCAGATATTTCCATGTTCATACAGATAGAGGTGTAGATATTTCCATGTTCATACAGATAGAGGTGTAGATATTTCCATGTTCATACAGATAGCGGTGTAGATATTTCCATGTTCATACAGATAGCTGTGCTGATATTTCCATGTTTATACAGGTAGCGGTGTAGATATATTAATGTTTATACAGATAGCGGTGTAGATATCTCCATCTTAATAGAGATGGCGGTGTAGATATTTATATGTTCATACAGATGGCGGTGCAGATATTCCCATGTTAATACAGATGGCGGTGTAGATATTTCCATGCTCATACAGATAGCGGTGTAGTTTTTTCCATGTGTAAAGAGATAGCTGTGTAGATATTTCCATGTATATGCAGATAGCTGTGTAGATATTTCCATTTTCATGCAGATAGCGGTGTATATATTTCCATGTACAAACAGATAGCGGTGTAGATATTTCCATGTTTATACAGATATCGGTGAAGATGTATGCATGTCTACACAGATAGCAGTGTAGATATTTCCATGTTCATCCAGATGGCTGTGTAGATATATCCATGTTCATACAGATATCGGTGTAGATATTTCCATGTTCATACAGATAGCGGTGTAGATATTTCCATGTTCATCCAGATGGCTGTGTAGATATATCCATGTTTATACAGATAGCGGTGTAGATATTTCCATGTTTATACAGATAGCGGTGAAGATGTATGCATGTTTACACAGATAGCGGTGTAGATATTTCTATGTTCATACAGATAGCGGTGTAGATATTTCCATGTTCATCCAGATGGCTGTGTAGACATATCCATTTTCATACAGATGGCGTTGAAGATATTTCCGTGTTCATACAGATAGCGGTGTAGATATTTCCATGTTCATACAGATAGCGGGTTAGATATTTCCATGTTCATACAGATGGATGTGTAGATATATCCATGTTCATACAGATAGCGGTGTAGATATTTCCATGTTTATACAGATAGCGGTGAAGATGTATGCATGTTTACACAGATAGCGGTGTAGATATTTCTATGTTCATACAGATGGCGGTGAAGATATTTCCATGTTCATACAGATGGCGGTGTAGATATTTCCATGCTCATACCGATAGCGGTGCTGTTATTTCCATGTTTATACAGGTAGCGGTGTAGATATTTCCATGTTCATACAGATAGCGGTGTAGATATTTCCATGTTTATACAGACAGCAGTGTAGATATTTCCTTGTTTATACAGATAGCGGTGTAGATTTCTCCTTCTTAATACAGACGGCGGTGTAGATGTTTATATGTTCATACAGATGGCGGTGCAGATATTTCCATGTTCATACAGATAGAGGTGTAGATATTTCCATGTTCATACAGATAGCAGTGTAGATATATCCATGTTCATACAGATAGAGGTGTAGTTATTTCCATGTTCATACAGATAGCGGTGTAGATATTTCCATGTTCATACAGATAGCGGTGCTGATATTTCCATGTTTATACAGGTAGCGGTGTAGATATTTCCATGTTTATACAGATAGCGGTGTAGATATCTCCATCTTAATAGAGATGGCGGTGTAGATATTTCCATGCTCATACAGATAGCGGTGTAGTTTTTTCCATGTAAAGAGATAGCTGTGTAGATATTTCCATTTTCATGCAGATAGCGGTGTATATATTTCCATGTTCAAACAGATAGCGGTGTAGATATTTCCATGTTTATACAGATAGCGGTGAAGATGTATGCATGTCTACACAGATAGCAGTGTAGATATTTCCATGTTCATCCAGATGGCTGTGTAGATATATCCATGTTCATACAGATAGCGGTGTAGATATTTCCATGTTCATACAGATAGCGGTGTAGATATTTCCATGTTCATCCAGATGGCTGTATATATATATCCATGTTCATACAGATAGCGGTGTAGATATTTCCATGTTCATACAGATAGTGGTGTAGATATTTCCATGTTCATAAAGATAGCGGTGTAGCTATTTCCATGTTCATACAGATAGCGGTGTAGATATTTCCATGTTCAAGGAGATAGCGGTGTAGATATTTCCATGTTCAAGGAGAGAGCGGTGTAGATGTTTCCATGTTCATACAGATAGCTGTGCTGATATTTCCATATTTATACAGGTAGCGGTGTAGATATTTCCATGTTTATACAGATAGTGGTGTAGATATTTCCATGTTTATACAGATAGCGGTGTAGATATATCCAAGTTTATACAGATAGCGGTGAAGATGTATGCATGTTTACAAGGATAGCAGTGTAGATATTTCCATGTTCATACAGATAGCGGTGTAGATATTTCCATGTTCATCCAGATGGCTGTGTAGATATATCCATGTTCATACAGATGGCAGTGAAGATATTTCCATGTTCACACAGATGGCGGTGTAGATATTTCCATGTTCCTACACATAGCGGTGTAGATATTTCCATGTTCATACCGATAGCGGTGCTGCTATTTCCATGTTTATACAGGTAGCGGTGTAGATATTTCCATGTTCATACAGATAGCGGTGTAGATATTTCCATGTTTATACAGACAGCAGGGTAGATATTTCCTTGTTTATACAGATAGCGGTGTAGATAACTCCTTCTTAATACAGACGGCGGTGTAGATGTTTATAGGTTCATACAGATGGCGGTGCAGATATTTCCATGTTCATACAGATGGCGGTGTAGATATTTCCATGTTTATAGGGATAGCGGTGTAGATATCTCCTTCTTAATACAGATGGCGGTGTAGATGTTTATATGTTCATACAGATGGCGGTGCAGATATTTCCATGTTCATACAGATAGCTGTGTAGATATTTCCATGTATATGCAGATAGCTGTGTAGATATTTCCATTTTCATGCAGATAGCGGTGTAGATATTTCCATGTTCAAACAGATAGCGGTGTAGATATTTCCATGTTCATACAGATAGCGATGTAGATATTTCCATGTTCATACAGATAGATGTGTAGATATTTCCATGTTCATACAGATAGCGGTGTAGATATTTCCATGTCCATACAGATAGCGGTGCTGATATTTCCATGTTTATACAGGTAGCGGTGTAGATATTTCCATGTTTATACAGATAGTGGTGTAGATATCTCCATCTTAATACAGATGGCTGTGTAGATATTTATATGTTCATACAGATGGCGGTGCAGATATTCCCATGTTAATACAGATGGCGGTGTAGATATTTCCATGTTCAAACAGATAGCGGTGTAGATATTTCCACGTTTATACAGATAGTGGTGAAGATGTATGCATGTCTACACAGATAGCAGTGTAGATATTTCCATGTTCATCAAGATGGCTGTGTAGATATATCCATGTTCATACAGATAGCGGTGTAGATATTTCCATGTTCATACTGATAGCGGTGTAGATATTTCCATGTTCATACAGATGGCTGTGTAGATATATCCATGTTCAAACAGATAGCGGTGTAGATATTTCCATGTTCATACAGATAGTGGTGTAGATATTTCCGTGTTCATACAGATAGCGGTGTAGCTATTTCCATGTTCATACAGATAGCGGTGTAGATATTTCCATGTTCAAAGAGATAGCGGTGTAGATATTTCCATGTTCATACAGATAGCTGTGCTGATATTTCCATGTTTATACAGGTAGCGGTGTAGATATTTCCATGTTTATACAGATAGTGGTGTAGATATTTCCAAGTTTATACAGATAGATGTGTAGATATCTCCATCTTAATACAGATGGCGGTGTAGATATTTATATGTTCATACAGATGGCGGTGCAGATATTTCCATGTTCATATAGATGGCGGTGTAGATATTTCCATGTTTATAGAGATAGCGGTGTAGTTATTTCCATGTGTAAAGAGATAGCTTTGTAGATATTTCCATGTGTATGCAGATAGCTGTGTATATATTTCCATTTTCATGCGGATAGCGGTGTAGATATTTCCATGTTCAAACAGATAGCGGTGTAGATATTTCCATGTTCATACAGATAGCGGTGTAGATATTTCCATGTTTATACAGATAGCGGTGAAGATGTATGCATGTTTACAAGGATAGCAGTGTAGATATTTCCATGTTCATACAGATAGCGGTGTAGATATTTCCATGTTCATCCAGATGGCTGTGTATATATATCCATGTTCATACAAAAGTCAGTGAACATATTTCCATGTTCATACAGATAGCGGTGTAGATATTTCCATGTTCATACAGATAGCGGTGTAGATATTTCCGTGTTCATACCGATAGCGGTGCTGAAATTTCCATGTTTTTACATGTAACGGTGTAGATATTTCCATGTTTACACAGATAGCGGTGTAGATATTTCCATGTTTATACAGATTGTAGTGTAGATATTTCCATGTTTATACACATAGCGGTGTAGATATCTCCTTCTTAATACAGATGGCGGTGTAGATATTTATATGTTCATACAGATGGCGGTGCAGATATTTCCATGTTCATACAGATGGCGGTGTAGATATTTCCATGTTCATACAGATAGCGGTGTAGTTATTTCCATGTGTAAAGAGATAGCTGTGTAGATATTTCCATGTATATGCAGATAGCTGTGTAGATATTTCCATTTTCATACAGATAGCGTTGTATATATTTCCCTGTTCAAACAGATAGCGGTGTAGATATTTCCATGTTCATACAGATAGAGGTGTAGATATTTCCATGTTCATACAGATAGTGGTGTAGATATTTCCATGTTCATACAGATAGCGGTGTAGCTATTTCCATGTTCCTACAGATAGCGGTGCTGATATTTCCATGTTTTTACAGGTAGCGGTGTAGATATTTCCATGTTTATACAGATACTGATGTAGATATTTCCATGTTTATTCAGATTGCGGTGTAGATATTTCCAAGTTTATACAGATAGCGGTGTAGATATCTCCATCTTAATACAGATGGCGGTGTAGATATTTATATGTTCATACAGATGGCGGTGCAGATATTTCCATGTTCATATAGATGGCGGTGTAGATATTTCCATGTTTATAGAGATAGCGGTGTAGTTATTTCCATGTGTAAAGAGATAGCTTTGTAGATATTTCCATGTGTATGCAGATAGCTGTCTAGATATTTCCATTTTCATGCAGATAGCGGTGTAGATATTTCCATGTTCAAACAGATAGCGGTGTAGATATTTCCATGTTCATACAGATAGCGGTGTAGATATTTCCATGTTTATACAGATAGCGGTGAACATGTATGCATGTTTACAAGGATAGCAGTGTAGATGTTTCCATGTTCATGCAGATAGCGGTGTAGATATTTCCATGTTCATTCAGATGGCATTATAGATATATCCATGTTCATACAGATGGCAGTGAAGATATTTCCATGTTCATACAGATAGCGGTGTAGATATTTCCATGTTCATACAGATAGCGGTGGAGATATTTCCGTGTTCATACCGATAGCGGTGCTGATATTTCCATGTTTATACAGGTAGCGATGTAGATATTTCCATGTTTGTACAGATAGCGGTGTAGATATTTCCATGTTTATACAGATGGCAGTGTAGATATTTCCATGTTTATACAGATATCATTGTAGATATCTCCTTCTTAATGCAGATGGCGGTGTAGATATTTATATGTTCATACAGATGGCGGTGCAGATATTTCCATGTTCATACAGATGGCGGTGTAGATATTTCCATGTTCATACAGATAGCGGTGTAGTAATTTCCATGTGTAAAGAGATAGCTGTGTAGATCTTCCCATGTATATTCAGATAGCTGTGTAGATATTTCCATTTTCATGCAGATAGCGGTGTATATATTTCCCTGTTCAAACAGATAGCGGTGTAGATATTTCCATGTTCATGCAGATAGTGGTGTAGATATTTCCATGTTCATACAGATAGCGGTGTAGCTATTTCCATGTTCATACAGATAGCGGTGTGGATATTTCTATGTTCATAGAGATAGCGGTGTAGATATTTCCATGTTCATACAGATAGCGGTGCTGATATTTCCATGTTTATACAGGTAGCAGTGTAGATATTTCCATGTTTATACAGATAGCGGTGAAGATGTATGCATGTTTACACATATAGCGGTGTACATATTTTCATGTTCATCCAGATGGCTGTGTAGATATTTCCATGTTCATACCGATAGCGGTGTAGATATTTCCATGTTCATCCAGATGGCTGTGTAGATATATCCATGTTCATACAGATAGCGGTGTAGATAATTCCATGTTCATACAGATAGTGGTGTAGATATTTCCATGTTCATACAGATAGCGGTGTAGCTATTTCCATGTTCATACAGATAGGGGTGTAGATATTTCCATGTTTATACAGATAGCGGTGAAGATGTATGCATGTTTTCAAGGATAGCAGTGTAGATGTTTCCATGTTCATGCAGATAGCGGTGCTGATATTTCCATGTTTATACAGGTAGCGGTGTAGATATTTCCATGTTTATACAGATAGCGGTGAAGATGTATGCATGTTTACACATATAGCGTTGTAGATATTTTCATGTTCATCCAGATGGCTGTGTAGATATTTCCATGTTCATACAGATAGCGGTGTAGATATTTCCATGTTCATCCAGATGGCTGTGTAGATATATCCATGTTCACACAGATGGCACTGAAGATATTTCCATGTTCACACAGATAGCGGTGTAGATATTTCCATGTTCATACAGATAGCGGTGTAGATATTTCCATGTTCATACCGATAGCGGTGCTGATATTTCCATGTTTATACAGGTAGCGGTGTAGAAATTTCCTTGTTTATACAGATAGCGGTGTAGATATTTCCATGTTTATACAGATGGCAGTGTAGATATTTCCATGTTTATACAGATAGCGGTGTAGATATCTCCTTATTAATACAGATGGCAGTGTAGATATTTATATGTTCATAGAGATGGCGGTGCAGATATTTCCATGTTCATACAGATGGCGGTGTAGATATTTCCATGTTCATACAGATAGCGGTGTAGTTATTTCCATGTGTAAAGAGATAGCTGTATAGATATTTCCATGTATATGCAGATAGCTGTGTAGATATTTCCATTTTCATGCAGATAGCGGTGTATATATTTCCCTGTTCAAACAGATAGCGGTGTAGATATTTCCATGTTCATACAGATAGTGGTGTAGATATTTCCTTTTTCATACAGATAGCGGTGTAGCTATTTCCATGTTCATACAGATTGCGGTGTGGATATTTCCATGTTCATAGAGATAGCGGTGTAAATATTTCCATGATCATACACTTAGCGGTGCTGATATTTCCATGTTTATACAGGTAGCGGTGTAGATATTTCCATGTTTATACAGATAGCGGTGAAGATGTATGCATGTTTACACATATAGCGGTGTATATATTTTCATGTTCATCCAGATGGCTGTGTAGATATTTCCATGTTCATACCGATAGCGGTGTAGATGTTTCCATGTTCATCCAGATGGCTGTGTAGATATATCCATGTTCATACAGATGGCAGTGAAGATATTTCCATGTTCATACAGATAGCGGTGTAGTTATTTCCATGTGTAAAGAGATAGCTGTGTAGATATTACCATGTATATTCAGATAGCTGTGTAGATATTTCCATTTTCATTCAGATAGCGGTGTATATATTTCCCTGTTCAAACAGATAGCGGTGTAGATATTTCCATGTTCATACAGATAGTGGTGTAGATATTTCCATGTTCATACAGATAGCGCTGTAGCTATTACCATGTTCATACAGATAGCGGTGTGGATATTTCCATGTTCATATAGACAGCGGGGTAGATATTTCCATGTTCATACAGATAGCGGTGCTGATATTTCCATATTTATACAGGTAGCGGTGTAGATATTTCCATGTTTATACAGATAGCGGTGAAGATGTATGCATGTTTACACATATAGCGGTGTAGATATTTTCATTTTCATCCAGATGGCTGTGTAGATATTTCCATGTTCATACAGATAGCGGTGTAGATATTTCCATGTTCATACAGATGGCTGTGTAGATATATCCATGTTCACACAGATGGCAGTGAAGATATTTCCATGTTCATACAGATAGCGGTGTAGATATTTCCATGTTCATACAGATAGCGGTGTAGATATTTCCGTGTTCATACCGATAGCGGTGCTGATATTTCCATGTTTATACAGGTAGCGGTGTAGAAATTTCCATGTTTATACAGATAGCGTTGTAGATATTTCCATGTTTATACAGATAGCAGTGTAGATATTTCCATGTTTATACAGATAGCGGTGTAGATATCTCCTTATTAATACAGATGGCAGTGTAGATATTTATATGTTCATAGAGATGGCGGTGCAGATATTTCCATGTTCATACAGATGGCGGTGTAGATATTTCCATGTTCATACAGATAGCGGTGTAGTTATTTCCATGTGTAAAGAGATAGCTGTATAGATATTTCCATGTATATGCAGATAGCTGTGTAGATATTTCCATTTTCATGCAGATAGCGGTGTAGATATTTCCATGTTCAAACAGATAGCGGTGTATATATTTCCCTGTTCAAACAGATAGCGGTGTAGATATTTCCATGTTCATACAGATAGTGGTGTAGATATTTCCATGTTTATACAGATAGCGGTGTAGATATTTCCATGTTCATCCAGATGGCTGTGTAGATATATCCATGTTCATACAGATAGCGGTGTAGATATTTCCATGTTCATATAGATAGTGGTGTAGATATTTCCATGTTCATACAGATAGCGGTGTAGCTATTTCCATGTTCATACAGATAGCGGTGTAGATATTTCCATGTTCATAGAGATAGCGGTGTAGATATTTCCATGTTCATACAGATAGCGGTGCTGATATTTCCATGTTTATACAGGTAGCGGTGTAGGTATTTCCATGTTTATACAGATAGTGGTGTAGATATTTCCATGTTTATACAGATTGCGGTGTAGATATTTCCAAGTTTATACAGATAGCGGTGTAGATATCTCCATCTTAATACAGATGGCGCTGTTGATATTTATATGTTCATACAGATGGCGGTGCAGATATTTCCATGTTCATACAGATGGCGGTGTAGATATTTCCATGTTGATACAGATAGCGGTGTAGTTATTTCCATGTGTAAAGAGATGGCTGTGTAGATATTCCCATGTATATGCAGATAGCTGTGTAGATATTTCCATTTTCAAGCAGATAGCGGTGTATATACTTCCCTGTTCAAACAGATAGCGGTGTAGATATTTCCATGTTCATACAGATAGTGGTGTAGATATTTCCATGTTCATACAGATAGCGGTGTACCTATTTCCATGTTCATACAGATGGCGGTGAAGATATATCCATGTTCATACAGATAGCGGTGTAGATATTTTCATATTCATCCAGATGGCTGTGTAGATATTTCCATGTTCATACAGATGGCGGTGAAGATATTTCCATGTTCATACAGATAGCCGTGTAGATATTTCCATGTTCATACGGATAGCAGTGTAGCTATTTCCATGTTCATACAGATAGCGGTGTAGATATTTCCATGTTCATCCAGATGGCTGTGTAGATATATCCATGTTCATACAGATGGCGGTGAAGATATTTCCATGTTCATACAGATAGCGGTGTAGATATTTCCATGTTCATACAGATAGTGGTGTAGATATTTCCATGTTCATACAGATAGCGGTGTAGTTATTTCCATGTTCATACAGATAGCGGTGTAGATATTTCCATGTTCATCCAGATGGCTGTGTAGCTATTTACATGTTCATACAGATAGCGGTGCTGATATTTCCATGTTTATACAGGTAGTAGTGTAGATATTTCCTTGTTTATACAGAAAGCGGCATAGATATTTCCATGTTTATACAGATAGCTTTGTAGATATCTCCATCTTAATACAGATGGCGGTGTAGATATTTATATGTTCATACAGATGTCGGTGCAGATATTTCCATGTTCATACAGATGGCGGTGTAGATATTTCCATGTTTATAGAGATAGCAGTGTAGTTATTTCCATGTGTAAAGAGATAGCTTTGTAGATATTTCCATGTATATGCAGATAGCTGTGTAGATATTTCCATTTTCATGCAGATAGCGGTGAAGATGTATACATGTTTACACAGATAGCGGTGTGGATATTTCCATGTTCATACAGATAGCGGTGTAGATATTTCCATGTTCATACAGATGGCTGTGTAGATATATCTATGTTCTTACAGATGGCGGAGAAGATATTTCCATGTTCATACAGATAGCGGTGTAGATATTTCCATGTTCATACTGATAGCGGTGTAGATATGTCCATGTTCATACAGATAGCGGTGTAGATATTTCAATGTTCATACAGATAGCGGTGTAGATATTTCCATGTTCAAACAGATAGCGGTGTAGATATTTCCATGTTCATACAGATAGCGGTGTAGATATTTCCATGTTTATACAGATAGCTTTGAAGATGTATGCATGTTTACAAGGATAGCAGTGTAGATGTTTCCATGTTCATGCAGATAGCGGTGTAGATATTTCCATGTTCATCCAGATGGCATTGTAGATATATCCATGTTCATACAGATGGCAGTGAAGATATTTCCATGTTCATACAGATAGCGGTGTAGATATTTCCATGTTCATACAGATAGCGGTGGAGATATTTCCGTGTTCATACCGATAGCGGTGCTGATATTTCCATGTTTATACAGGTAGCGGTGTAGATATTTCCATGTTTGTACAGATAGCGGTGTAGATATTTCCATGTTTATACAGATAGCGGTGTAGATATTTCCATGTTTATACAGATATCGGTTTAGATATCTCCTTCTTAATGCAGATGGCGGTGTATTTATATGTTCATACAGATGGCGGTGCAGATATTTCCATGTTCATACAGATGGCAGTGTAGATATTTCCATGTTCATACAGATAGCGGTGTAGTTATTTCCATGTGTAAAGAGATAGCTGTGTAGATCTTCCCATATATATTCAGATAGCTGTGTAGATATTTCCATTTTCATGCAGATAGCGGTTTATATATTTCCCTGTTCAAACAGATAGCGGTGTAGATATTTCCATGTTCATACAGATAGCGGTGTAGATATTTCCATGTTCATCCAGATGGCTGTTTAGATATATCCATGTTCATACAGATGGCAGTGAAGATATTTCCATGTTCACACAGATGGCGGTGTAGATATTTCCATATTCCTACACATAGCGGTGTAGATATTTCCATGTTCATAAAGATAGTGGTGTAGCTATTTCCATGTTCATACAGATAGCGGTGTAGATATTTCCATGTTGAAAGAGATAGCGGTGTAGATATTTCCATGTTCATACAGATAGCTGTGCTGATATTTCCATATTTAAACAGGTAGCGGTGTAGATATTTCCATGTTTATACAGACAGTGGTGTAGATATTTCCATGTTTATACAGATAGCGGTGTAGATATTTCCAAGTTTATACAGATAGATGTGTAGATATCTCCATCTTAATACAGATGGTGGTGTAGATATTTATATGTTCATACAGATGGCGGAGCAGATATTTCCGTGTTCATATAGATGGCCGTGTAGATATTTCCATGTTTATAGAGATAGCGGTGTAGTTATTTCCATGTGTAAAGAGATAGCTTTGTAGATATTTCCATGTGTATGCAGATAGCTGTGTAGATATTTCCATTTTCATGCGGATAGCGGTGTAGATATTTCCATGTTCAAACAGATAGCGGTGTAGATATTTCCATGTTCATACAGATAGCACTGTAGATATTTTCATGTTTATACAGATAGCGGTGAAGATGTATGCATGTTTACAAGGATAGCAGTGTAGATGTTTCCATGTTCATACAGATAGCGGTGTAGATATTTCCATGTTCATCCAGATGGCTGTGTAGATATATCCATGTTCATACAGATGGCAGTGAAGATATTTCCATGTTCACACAGATGGCGGTGTAGATATTTCCATGTTCCTACACATAGCGGTGTAGATATTTCCATGTTGATACCGATAGCGGTGCTGTTATTTCCATGTTTATACTGGTAGCGGTATAGATATTTCCATGTTCATACACATAGCGGTGTAGATATTTCCATGTTTATACAGACAGCAGTGTAGATATTTCCTTGTTTATACAGATAGCGGTGTAGATATCTCCTTCTTAATACAGACGGCGGTGTAGATGTTTATATGTTCATACAGATGGCGGTGCAGATATTTCCATGTTCATACAGATGGCGGTGTAGATATTTCCATGTTTACAGAGATAGCGGTGTAGATATCTCCTTCTTAATACAGATGGCGGTGTAGATGTTTATATGTTAATACAGATGGCGGTGCAGATATTTCCATGTTCATACAGATAGCTGTGTAGGTATTTCCATGTATATGCAGATAGCTGTGTAGATATTTCCATTTTCATGCAGATTGCGGTGTAGATATTTCCATGTTCAAACAAATAGCGGTGTAGATATTTCCATGTTCATACAGATATCGATGTAGATATTTCCATGTTCATACAGATAGCTGTGCTGATATTTCCATGTTTATACAGGTAGCGGTGTAGATATTTCCATGTTTATACAGATAGTGGTGTAGATATTTCCATGTTTATACAGATAGCGGTGTAGATATTTCCATGTTCATACAGATAGCGGTGTAGATATTTCCGTGTTCATACCGATAGCGGTGCTGATATTTCCATGTTCATACATGTAGCGGTGTAGATATTTCCATGTTCATACAGACAACGGTGCTGATATTTCCATGTTTATACAGGTAGCGGTGTAGATATTTCCATGTTTATACAGATAGCGGTGTAGATATCTCCATCTTAATACAGATGGCGGTTTAGATATTTATATGTTCATACAGATGGCGGTGCAGATATTCCCATGTTAATACAGATGGCGGTGTAGATATTTCCATGTTCAAACAGATTGCGGTGTAGATATTTCCACGTTTATACAGATAGCGGTGAAGATGTATGCATGTCTACACAGATAGCAGTGTAGATATTTCCATGTTCATCCAGATGGCTGTGTAGATATATCCATGTTCATACAGATAGCGGTGTAGGTATTTCCATGTTCATACAGATAGCGGTGTAGATATTTCCATGTTCACACAGATGGCTGTGTAGATATATCCATGTTCATACAGATAGCGGTGTAGATATTTCCATGTTCATACAGATAGTGGTGTAGATATTTCCATGTTCATACAGATAGTGGTGTAGATATTTCCATGTTCATACAGATAGCGTTGTAGATATTTCCATGTTCAAAGAGATAGCGGTGTAGATATTTCCATGTTCATACAGATAGCTGTGCTGATATTTCCATGTTTATACAGGTAGCGGTGTAGATATTTCCATGTTTATACAGATAGTGGTGTAGATATTTCCATGTTTATACAGATAGCGGTGTAGATATTTCCATGTTCATACAGATAGCGGTGTAGATATTTCCGTGTTCATACCGATAGCGGTGCTGATATTTCCATGTTCATACATGTAGCTGTGTAGATATTTCCATGTTTATACAGATAGCGGTGTAGATATTTCCATGTTTATACAGATAGCAGTGTAGATATTTCCATGTTTATACAGATAGCGGTGTAGATATCTCCTTAATACAGATGGCGGTGTAGATATTTATATGTTCATACAGATGGCGGTGCAGATATTTCCATGTTCATACAGATGGCGGTGTAGATATTTCCATGTTCATACCGATAGCAGTGTAGTTATTTCCATGTGTAAAGAGATAGCTGTGTAGATATTTCCATTTATATGCAGATAGCTGTGTAGATATTTCCATTTTCATGCAGATAGCGGTGTATATATTTCCCTGTTCAAACAGATAGCGGTGTAGATATTTCCATGTTCATACAGATAGCGGTGTAGCTATTTCCATGTTCATACAGATAGCGTTGTAGATATTTCCATGTTCAAAGAGATAGCGGTGTAGATATTTCCATGTTCATACAGATAGCTGTGCTGATATTTCCATGTTTATACAGGTAGCGGTGTAGATATTTCCATGTTTATACAGATAGTGGTGTAGATATTTCCATGTTTATACAGATAGCGGTGTAGATATTTCCATGTTCATACAGATAGCGGTGTAGATATTTCCGTGTTCATACCGATAGCGGTGCTGATATTTCCATGTTCATACATGTAGCTGTGTAGATATTTCCATGTTTATACAGATAGCGGTGTAGATATTTCCATGTTTATACAGATAGCAGTGTAGATATTTCCATGTTTATACAGATAGCGGTGTAGATATCTCCTTAATACAGATGGCGGTGTAGATATTTATATGTTCATACAGATGGCGGTGCAGATATTTCCATGTTCATACAGATGGCGGTGTAGATATTTCCATGTTCATACCGATAGCAGTGTAGTTATTTCCATGTGTAAAGAGATAGCTGTGTAGATATTTCCATTTATATGCAGATAGCTGTGTAGATATTTCCATTTTCATGCAGATAGCGGTGTATATATTTCCCTGTTCAAACAGATAGCGGTGTAGATATTTCCATGTTCATACAGATAGCGGTGTAGCTATTTCCATGTTCATACAGATAGCGGTGTAGATATTTCCATGTTCATAGAGATAGCGGTGTAGATATTTACATGTTCATACAGATAGCGGTGCTGATATTTCCATGTTTATACAGGTTGCGGTGTAGATATTTCCATGTTTATACAGATACTGATGTAGATATTTCCATGTTCATCCAGATGGCATTGTAGATATATCCATGTTCATACAGATGGCAGTGAAGATATTTCCATGTTCATACAGATAGCGGTGTAGATATTTCAATGTTCATACAGATAGCGGTTTAGATATTTCCGTGTTCATACCGATAGCGGTGCTGATATTTCCATGTTTATACAGGTAGCGATGTAGATATTTCCATGTTTGTACAGATAGCGGTGTAGATATTTCCATGTTTATACAGATAGCAGTGTAGATATTTCCATGTTTATACAGATATCGGTGTAGATATCTCCTTAATACAGATGGCGGTGTAGATATTTATATGTTCATACAGATGGCGGTGCAGATATTTCCATGTTCATACAGATGGCGGTGTAGATATTTCCATGTTCATACAGATAGCGGTGTAGTTATTTCCATGTGTAAAGAGATAGCTGTGTAGATCTTCCCATGTATATTCAGATAGCTGTGTAGATATTTCCATTTTCATGCAGATAGCGGTTTATATATTTCCCTGTTCAAACAGATAGCGGTGTAGATATTTCCATGTTCATACAGATAGTGGTGTAGATATTTCCATGTTCATACAGATAGCGGTGTAGCTATTTCCATGTTCATACAGATAGCGGTGTGGATATTTCCATGTTCATAGAGATAGCGGTGTAGATATTTCCATGTTCATACAGATAGCGGTGCTGATATTTCCATGTTTATACTGGTGGCGGTGTAGATATTTCCATGTTTATACAGATAGCGGTGAAGATGTATGCATGTTTACACATATAGCGTTGTACATATTTTCATGTTCATCCAGATGGCTGTGTAGATATTTCCATGTTCATACAGATAGCGGTGTAGATATTTCCATGTTCATCCAGATGGCTGTGTTGATATATCCATGTTCATACAGATGGCAGTGAAAATATTTCCATGTTCATACAGATAGCGGTGTAGATATTTCCATGTTCATACAGATAGCGGTGTAGATATTTCCGTGTTCATACCGATAGCGGTGCTGATATTTCCATGTTTATACAGGTAGCGTTGTACATATTTCCATGTTTATACAGATAGCGGTGTAGATATTTCCATGTTTATACAGATAGCAGAGTAGATATTTCCATGTTTATACAGATAGCGGTGTAGTTATCTCTTTCTTAATAGAGATGGCAGTGTAGATATTTATATGTTCATAGAGATGGCGGTGCAGATATTTCCATGTTCATACAGATGGCGGTGTAGATATTTCCATGTTCATACAGATAGCGGTGTAGTTATTTCCATGTGTAAAGAGATAGCTGTATAGATATTTCCATGTATATGCAGATAGCTGTGTAGATATTTCCATTTTCATTCAGATAGCGGTGTATATATTCCCCTGTTTAAACAGATAGCTTTGTAGATATTTCCATGTTCATACAGATAGTGGTGTAGATATTTCCATGTTCATACAGATAGCGGTGTAGATATTTCCATGTTCATCCAGATGGCTGTGTAGATATATCCATGTTCATACAGATAGCGGTGTAGATATTTCCATGTTCATACAGATAGTGGTGTAGATATTTCCATGTTCATACAGATAGCGGTGTAGCTATTTCCATGTTCATACAGATAGCGGTGTAGATATTTCCATGTTTATACAGATAGCGGTGAAGATGTATGCATGTTTACAAGGATAGCAGTGTAGATGTTTCCATGTTCATGCAGATAGCGGTGTAGATATTTCCATGTTCATACATATAGCGGTGTAGGTATTTCCATGTTTATACAGATAGCGTTGTAGATATCTCCATCTTAATACAGATGGCGGTGTAGATATTTATATGTTCATTCAGATGGCAGTGCAGATATTTCCATGTTCATACAGATGGCGGTGTAGATATTTCCATGTTCATACAGATAGCGGTGTAGTTATTTCCATGTGTAAAGAGATAGCTGTGTGGATATTTCCATGTATAAGCAGATAGCTGTGTAGACATTTCCATTTTCATGCATATAGTGGTGTATATATTTCCCTGTTCAAACAGTTAGCGGTGTAGATATTTCCATGTTCATAAAGATAGCAGTGTAGATATTTCCATGTTTATACAGATAGCGGTGAAGTTGTATGCATGTTTACACAGACAGCGGTGTAGATATTTCCATTTTCATCCAGATGGCTGTGTAGATATATCCATGTTCATACAGATTGCGGTGTAGATATTTCCATGTTCATACAGATAGCGGTGCAGATATTTCCATGTTCATCCAGATAGCGGTGTATGTATTTCCATGTTCATACAGATAGCGGTGTAGATATTTCCATGTTCATCCAGATGGCTGTGTAGATATATCCATGTTCATTCAGATCACGGTGTAGATATTTCCATGTTCATCCAGATGGCTGTGTAGCTATTTCCATGTTTATACAGATAGTGGTGTAAATATTTCCATATTCATACAGATAGCGGTGTAGATATTTCCATGTTCATACAGATAGCCGTGTAGATATTGCCATGTTCATACCGATAGCGGTGCTGATACTTCCATGTTTATACAGGTAGCGGTGTACATATTTCCGTGTTTATATAGGTAGCGGTGTAGATATTTCCATGTTCATACAGATAGTGGTGTAGATATTTCCATGTTCATACAGATAGCGGTGTAGCTATTTCCATGTTCATACAGATAGCGGTGTGGATATTTCCATGTTCATAGAGATAGCGGTGTAGATATTTCCATGTTCATACAGATAGCGGTGCTGATATTTCCATGTTTATACTGGTGGCGGTGTAGATATTTCCATGTTTATACAGATAGCGGTGAAGATGTATGCATGTTTACACATATAGCGTTGTACATATTTTCATGTTCATCCAGATGGCTGTGTAGATATTTCCATGTTCATACAGATAGCGGTGTAGATATTTCCATGTTCATCCAGATGGCTGTGTTGATATATCCATGTTCATACAGATGGCAGTGAAAATATTTCCATGTTCATACAGATAGCGGTGTAGATATTTCCATGTTCATACAGATAGCGGTGTAGATATTTCCGTGTTCATACCGATAGCGGTGCTGATATTTCCATGTTTATACAGGTAGCGTTGTACATATTTCCATGTTTATACAGATAGCGGTGTAGATATTTCCATGTTTATACAGATAGCAGAGTAGATATTTCCATGTTTATACAGATAGCGGTGTAGTTATCTCTTTCTTAATAGAGATGGCAGTGTAGATATTTATATGTTCATAGAGATGGCGGTGCAGATATTTCCATGTTCATACAGATGGCGGTGTAGATATTTCCATGTTCATACAGATAGCGGTGTAGTTATTTCCATGTGTAAAGAGATAGCTGTATAGATATTTCCATGTATATGCAGATAGCTGTGTAGATATTTCCATTTTCATTCAGATAGCGGTGTATATATTCCCCTGTTTAAACAGATAGCTTTGTAGATATTTCCATGTTCATACAGATAGTGGTGTAGATATTTCCATGTTCATACAGATAGCGGTGTAGATATTTCCATGTTCATCCAGATGGCTGTGTAGATATATCCATGTTCATACAGATAGCGGTGTAGATATTTCCATGTTCATACAGATAGTGGTGTAGATATTTCCATGTTCATACAGATAGCGGTGTAGCTATTTCCATGTTCATACAGATAGCGGTGTAGATATTTCCATGTTTATACAGATAGCGGTGAAGATGTATGCATGTTTACAAGGATAGCAGTGTAGATGTTTCCATGTTCATGCAGATAGCGGTGTAGATATTTCCATGTTCATACATATAGCGGTGTAGGTATTTCCATGTTTATACAGATAGCGGTGTAGATATCTCCATCTTAATACAGATGGCGGTGTAGATATTTATATGTTCATTCAGATGGCAGTGCAGATATTTCCATGTTCATACAGATGGCGGTGTAGATATTTCCATGTTCATACAGATAGCGGTGTAGTTATTTCCATGTGTAAAGAGATAGCTGTGTGGATATTTCCATGTATAAGCAGATAGCTGTGTAGACATTTCCATTTTCATGCATATAGTGGTGTATATATTTCCCTGTTCAAACAGTTAGCGGTGTAGATATTTCCATGTTCATAAAGATAGCAGTGTAGATATTTCCATGTTTATACAGATAGCGGTGAAGTTGTATGCATGTTTACACAGACAGCGGTGTAGATATTTCCATGTTCATCCAGATGGCTGTGTAGATATATCCATGTTCATACAGATTGCGGTGTAGATATTTCCATGTTCATACAGATAGCGGTGCAGATATTTCCATGTTCATCCAGATAGCGGTGTATGTATTTCCATGTTCATACAGATAGCGGTGTAGATATTTCCATGTTCATCCAGATGGCTGTGTAGATATATCCATGTTCATTCAGATCACGGTGTAGATATTTCCATGTTCATCCAGATGGCTGTGTAGCTATTTCCATGTTTATACAGATAGTGGTGTAAATATTTCCATATTCATACAGATAGCGGTGTAGATATTTCCATGTTCATACAGATAGCCGTGTAGATATTGCCATGTTCATACCGATAGCGGTGCTGATACTTCCATGTTTATACAGGTAGCGGTGTACATATTTCCGTGTTTATATAGGTAGCGGTGTAGATATTTCCATGTTCATACAGATAGCGGCGTAGATATTTCCATGTTTATATAGATAGCGGTGTAGATATCTCCTTCTTAATACAGATGGCCTTGTAGATATTTATATGTTCATACAGATGGCGGTGCAGATATTTCCATGTTCATACAGATGGTGGTGTAGATATTTCCATGTTTATAGAGATAGCGGTGTAGTTATTTCCATGTGCAAAGAGATAGCTGTGTTGATATTTCCATGTAAATGCAGATAGCTGTGTAGATATTTCCATTTTCATGCAAATAGCGGTGTAGATATTTCCATGTTCAAACAGATAGCGGTGTAGATATTTCCATGTTCATACAGATAGCGGTGTGGATATTACCATGTTTATACACATAGCGGTGAAGATGTATGCATGTTTACACAGATTGCGGTGTAGATATTTCCATGTTCATACAGATAGCGGTGTAGATATTTCCATGTTCATCCAGACGGCTGTGTAGACATATCCATGTTCATACAGATGGCGGTGAAGATATTTCCATGTTCATACAGATGGCTGTGTAGATATATCCATGTTCATACAGATGGCGGTGAAGATTTTTCCATGTTCATACAGATGGCGGTGTAGATATTTCTATGTTCATGCAGATAGCGGTGCTGATATTTCCATGTTTATACAGGTAGCAGTGTAGATATTTCCATGTTTATACAGATAGCGGTGTAGATATTTCCATGTTTATACACATAGCGGTGTAGATATTTCCATGTTTATACAGATAGCGGTGTAGATATCTCCATCTTAAAACAGATGGCGGTGTAGATATTTATATGTTCATACAGATGGCGGTGCAGATATTTCCATGTTCATACAAATGGCGGGGTAGATACTTCCATGTTCATACTGATAGCGGTGCTGATATTTCCATGTTTATACAGGTAGCGGCGTAGATATTGCCATGTTTGTACAGATAGCGGTGTAGATATGTCCATGTTTATACAGATAGCGGCGTAGATATTTCCAGGTTTATACAGATAGCGGTGAAGATATCTCCATCTTAATACAGATGGCGGTGTAGATATTTATATGGGCATACAGATAGCGGTGCTGATATTTCCATGTTTTTACAGGTAGCCGTGTAGATATTTCCATGCTTATACAGATAGCGGTGTATGTTTTTCCAAGTTTATTCAGATAGCGGTGTAGATGTCTCCATCTTAATACAGATGGCGGTGTAGAAATTTATATGTTCATACAGATGGCGGTGCAGATATTTCCATGTTCATACAGATGGCGGTGTAGATATTTCCATGATTATAGAGATAGCAGTGTAGTTATTTCCATGTGTAAAGAGATAGCTTTGTAGATATTTCCATGTATATGCAGATAGCTGTGTAGATATTTCCATTTTCATGCAGATAGCGGTGAAGATGTATGCATGTTTACACAGATAGCGGTGTAGATATTTCCATGTGCATACAGATAGCGGTGTAGATATTTCCATGTTCATCCAGATGGCTGTGTAGATATATCCATGTTCATACAGATGGCGGTGAAGATATATCCATGTTCATACAGATAGCGGTGTAGATATTTCCATGTTCATACAGATAGCGGTGTAGATATTTCCATGTTCATACAGATAGCGGTGTAGATATTTCCATGTTTATACAGATAGCGGTGTAGATATCTCCTTCTTTATACAGATGGTGGTGGAGATATTTATATGTTCATACAGATGGCGGTGCAGATATTTCCATGTTCATACAGATGGCGGTGTAGATATTTCCATGTTTATAGAGATAGCGTTGTAGATATTTCCATGTGCAAAGAGATAGCTGTGTAGATATTTCCATGTATATGCAGATATCTGTGTAGATATTTCCATTTTCATGCAGATAGCGGTGAAGATGTATGCATGTTTACACAGATAGCGGTGTAGATAATTCCATGTTCATCCAGATGGCTGTGTAGATATATCCATGTTCATACAGATGGCGGTGAAGATTTTTCCATGTTCATACAGATGGCGGTGTAGATATTTCCATGTTCATACAGATAGCGGTGCTGATATTTCCATGTTTATACAGGTAGCAGTGTAGATATTTCCATGTTTATACTGATAGCAGTGTAGATATTTCCATGTTTATACACATAGCGGTGTAGATATTTCCAAGTTTATACAGATAGCGGTGTAGATATCTCCATCTTAATACAGATGGCGGTGTAGATATTTATATATTCATACTGATGGCGGTGCAGATATTTCCATTTTCATACAGATGGCGGTGAAGATATTTCCATGTTCATACAGATGGCGGTGCAGATACTTCCATGTTCATACTGATAGTGGTGCTGATATTTCCATGTTTAAACAGGTAGCGGTGTAGATATTTCCATGTTTATACAGATAGCAGTGTAGATATTTCCATGTTTATACACATAGCGGTGTAGATATTTCCATGTTTAAACAGATAGCGGTGTAGATATCTCCATCTTAATACAGATGGCGGTGTAGATATTTATATGTTCATTCAGATGGCGGTGCAGATATTTCCATGTTCATACAGATGGCGGTGTAGATATTTCCATGTTCATACAGATAGCGGTGTAGTTATTTCCATGTGTAAAGAGATAGCTGTGTAGATATTTCCATGTATATGCAGTTAGCTGTGTAGACATTTCCACTTACATGCAGATAGCGGTGTATATATTTCCCTGTTCAAACAGTTAGCGGTGCAGATATTTCCATGTTCATAAAGATAGCAGTGTAGATATTTCCATGTTTATGCAGATAGCGGTGTAGATATTTCCATGTTCATCCAGATGGCTCTGTAGATATATCCATGTTCATACAGATAGCGGTGTAGATATTTCCATGTTCATACAGATTGCGGTGCAGATATTTCCATGTTCATCCAGATGGCTGTGTAGATATATCCATGTTCATACAGATGGCGGTGAAGATATTTCCATGTTCATACAGATAGCGGTGTAGATATTTCAATGTTCATACAGATAACGGTGTAGATATTTCCATGTTCATACAGATAGCGGTGTATGTATTTCCATGTTCATACAGATAGCGGTGTAGATATTTCCATGTTCATGCAGATGGCTGTGTAGATATATCCATGTTCATACAGATAGCGGTGTAGATATTTCCATGTTCATCCAGATGGCTGTGTAGCTAATTCCATGTTCATACAGATAGCCGTGTAGTTATTGCCATGTTCATACCGATAACGGTGCTGATATTTCCATGTTTATAGAGGTATCAGTGTAGTTATTTCCATGTTTATACAGATAGCAGTGTAGATATTTCCTTGTTTATACACGTAGCGGTGAAGATATTTCCATGTTTATACAGATAGCGGTGTAGATATCTCCATCTTAATACAGATGGAGGTGTAGATATTTATATGTTCATACAGATGGCGGTGCAGGTATTTCCATGTTCATTCAGATGGCGGTGAAGATATTTCCATGTTCATACAGATGGCGGTGTAGATATTACCATGTTTATAGAGATAGCGGTGTAGTTATTTCCATGTGTAAAGAGATAGCTGTGTAGATATTTCCATGTACATGCAGATAGCTGTGTAGATATTTCCATTTTCATGCAGATAGCGGTGTAGATATTTCCATGTTTATAAAGATAGCGGTGAAGATGTATGCATGTTTACACAGATAGCGGTGTAGATATTTCCATGTTCATCCAGATGGCTGTGTAGATATATCCATGTTCATCCAGATGGCTGTGTAGATATATCCATGTTCATACAGATGGCAGTGAAGATATTTCCATGTTCATACAGATATCGGTGTAGATATTTCCATGTTCATACAGAATGCGGTGTAGATATTTCCATGTCTATACAGGTAGCGGTGTAGGTATTTCCATGTTTATACAGATAGTGGTGTAGATATTTCCATGTTTATACAGGTAGCGTTGTAGATATTTCCATGTTTATACAGATAGCGGTGTAGATATTTCATCTTAATACAGATGGCGGTGTAGATATTTATATGTTCATAAAGATGGCGGTGCAGATATTTCCATGTTCATACAGATGGCCGTGTAGATATTTCCATGTTTATAGAGATAGCGGTGTAGTTATTTCCATGTGTAAAGAGATAGCTGTGTAGATATTTCCATGTATGTGCAGATAGCAGTGTAGATATTTCCATTTTCATGCAGATAGCGGTGTAGATATTTCCATTTTCAAACAGATAGCGGTGTAGACATTTCCACGTTCATACAGATAGCGGTGTAGATATTTCCATGTTTATACAGATAGCGGTGAAGATGTATGCATGTTTACACAGATAGCGGTGTAGATAATTCCATGTTCATCCAGATGGCTGTGTAGATATATCCATGTTCATACAGATAGCAGTGTAGATATTTCCATGTTCATACAGATAGCGGTGCAGATATTTCCATGTTCATCCAGATGGCTGTGTAGATATATCCATGTTCATACAGATGGCTGTGAAGATATTTCCATGTTCATACAGATAGCGGTGTAGATATTTCCATGTTCATCCAGATAGCGGTGTAGATATTTCCATGTTCATACAGACAGCGGTGTAGATATTTCCATGTTCATACATATAGCGGTGCAGATATTTCCATGTTCATCCAGATAGAGGTGCAGATATTTCCATGTTCATCCAGATGGCTGTGTAGATATATCCAAGTTCATACAGATGGCGGTGAAGATATTTCCATGTTCATACAGATGGTGGTGTAGATATTTCCATGGTCATACAGATAGCAGTGTAGATATTTCCATGTTCATACAGATAGCGGTGTTTGTATTTCCATGTTCATACAGATAGCGGTGAAGGCATTTCCATGTTCATCCAGATGGCTGTGTAGATATTTCCATGTGCATACCGATAGCGGTGTAGATATTTCCATGTTCATACAGATAGCAGTGTAGATATTTCCATGTTCATCCTGATGGCTGTGTAGATATATCCATGTTCATACAGATAGCGGTGTAGATTTTTCCATGTTCATACAGATAGCCGTGTAGATATTGCCATGTTCATACCGATAGCGGTGCTGATACTTCCATGTTTATACAGGTAGCGGTGTACATATTTCCGTGTTTATACAGATAGCGGTGTAGATATTTCCATGTTCATACAGATGGCGGTGTAGATATTTCCATGTTTATAGAGATAGCGGTGTAGTAATTTCCATGTGTATAGAGATAGCTTTGTAGATATTTCCATGTATGTGCAGATAGCTGAGTAGATATTTCCATTTTCATGCAGATAGCGGTGTGGATATTTCCATTTTCAAACAGATAGCGGTGTTGATATTTCCATGTTCATACAGATAGCGGTGTAGATATTTCCATGTTTACACAGATAGCGGTGAAGATGTATTCATGTTTACACAGATAGCGGTGTAGATATTTCCATGTTCATACAGAAAACGGTGTAGATATTTCCATGTTTATACAGATAGCGGTGAAGATGTATGCATCTTTACACAGATAGCGGTGTAGATAATTCAATGTTCATCCAGATGGCTGTGTAGATATTTCCACGTTCATCCAGATGGCTGTGTAGATATATCCATGTTCATACAGATGGCGGTGAAGATATTTCCATATTCATACAGATGGCGGTGTAGATATTTCCATGTTCATACCGATAGCGGTGCTGATATTTCCATGTTCATACAGGTAACTGTGTAGATATTTCCATGTTTATACAGATAGCGGTGTAGATATTTCCATGTTTATTCACATAGCGGTGTAGATATTTCCATGTTTATACTGATAGCGGTGTAGATATCTCCATCTTAATACAGATGGCGGTGTAGGTATTTATATGTTCATACAGATGGCCGTGCAGTTATTTCCATGTTCATACAGATGACGGTGTAGATATTACCATGTTTATAGAGATAGCGGTGTAGTTATTTCCATGTGTAAAGAGATAGCTGTATAGTTATTTCCATGTATATGCAGATAGCTGTGTAGATATTTCCATTTTCATGCAGATAGCGGTGTAGATATTTCCATGTTCAAACAGATAGCGGTGTAGATATTTCCATGTTCATACAGAGAGCGGTGTAGATATTTCCATGTTCATACAGATAGCGGTGTAGATATTTCCATGTTCATACAGATAGCAGTGTATGTATTTCCATGTTCATACAGATAGCGGTGTAGATATTTCCATTTTCATGCAGATAGCGGTGTAGATATTTCCCTGTTCAAACAGTTAGCGGTGTAGATATTTCCATGTTCATACAGATAGCGGTGTAGATATTTCCATGTTTATACAGATAGCGGTGAAGATGTATGCATGTTTAAACAGATAGCGGTGTAGATAATTCCATGTTCATCCAGATGGCTGTGTAGATATATCCATGTTCATACAGATGGCGGTGAAGATATTTCCTTGTTCATACAGATAGCGGTGTAGATATTTGATGTTCATACAGATAGCGGTGTAGATATTTCCATGTTCATACAGACAGTGGTGAATGTATCTCCATGTTCATACAGATAGCGGTGTAGGTATTTCCATGTTCATCCAGATGGCTGTGTAGTTATTTCCATGTTTATAGAGATAGCGGTGTAGTTATTTCCATGTGTAAAGAGATAGCTTTGTAGATATTTCCAAGTATGTGCAGACAGCTGTGTAGATATTTCCATTTTCATGCAGATAGCTGTGTAGATATTTCCATGTTCAAACAGTTAGCGGTGTAGATATTTCCATGTTCATAAAGATAGCTGTGTAGATATTTCCATGTTTATACAGATAGCGGTGAAGATGTATGCATGTTGACACAGATAGCGGTGTAGATATTTCCATGTTCATCCAGATGGCTGTGTAGATATATCCATGTTCATACAGATGGCGGTGAAGATATTTCCATGTTCATACAGATAGCGGTGTAGATATTTCCATGTTCATACAGATAGCGGTGTAGATATTTCCATGTTCATACAGACAGCGGTGTACGTATCTCCATGTTCATACAGATAGCGGTGTAGATATTTCCATGTTCATCCAGATGGCTGTGTAGATATTTCCATGTTCATACAGATAGCGGTGGAGATATTTCCATGTTCATACATATAGCGGTGCAGATATTTCCATGTTCATCCAGATAGCGGCGCAGATATTTCCATGTTCATCCAGATGGCTGTGTAGATATATCCAAGTTCATACAGATGGCGGTGAAGATATTTCCATGTTCATACAGATGGCGGTGTAGATATTTCCATGTTCATACAGATAGCAGTGTAGATATTTCCATGTTCATACAGATAGCGGTGTTTGTATTTCCATGTTCATACAGATAGCGGTGAAGACATTTCCATGTTCATCCAGATGGCTGTGTAGATATTTCCATGTGCATACCGATAGCGGTGTAGATATTTCCATGTTCATACAGATAGCAGTGTAGATATTTCCATGTTCATCCTGATGGCTGTGTAGATATATCAATGTTCATACAGATGGCGGTGAAGATATTTCCATGTTCATACAGATAGCGGTGTAGATATTTCCATGTTCATACTGATAGCCGTGTAGATATTGCCATGTTCATACCGATAGCGGTGCTGATACTTCCATGTTTATACAGGTAGCGGTGTACATATTTCCGTGTTTATACAGATAGCGGTGTAGATATTTCCATGTTCATACAGATGGCGGTGTATATATTTCCATGTTTATAGAGATAGCGGTGTAGTAATTTCCATGTGTTAAGAGATAGCTTTGTAGATATTTCCATGTATGTGCAGATAGCTGAGTAGATATTTCCATTTTCATGCAGATAGCGGTGTGGATATTTCCATGTTTACACAGATAGCGGTGAAGATGTATGCATCTTTACACAGATAGCGGTGTAGATAATTCCATGTTCATACAGAAAACGGTGTAGATATTTCCATGTTTATACAGATAGCGTTGAAGATGTATGCATGTTTACACAGATAGCGCTGTAGATAATTCCATGTTCATCCAGATGGCTGTGTAGATATATCCATGTTCATACAGATGGCGGTGAAGATATTGCCATGTTCATCCAAATGGCTGTGTAGATATTTCCATGTTCATACCGATAGCGGTGTAGATATTTCCATGTTCATACAGATAGCGGTGTAGATATTTCCATGTTCATCCTGTTGGCTGTGTAGATATATCCATGTTCATACAGATGGCGGTGAAGATATTTCCATGTTCATACAGATAGCGGTGTAGATATTTCCATGTTCATCCAGATGGCTGTGTAGATATATCCATGTTCATACAGATGGCGGTGAAAATATTTCCATGTTCATACAGATAGCGGTGTAGATATTTCCATGTTCATACAGATAGCGGTGCTGATATTTCCTTGTTCATCCAGATGGCTGTGTAGATATTTCCATGTTCATAGAGATGGCGGTGAAGATATTTCCATGTTCATACAGATATCGGTGTAGATATTTCCATGTTCATTCAGATAGCGGTGTAGATATTTCCATGTTCATACAGATAGCGGTGCTGATATTTCCATGTTTATACAGGTAGGGGTGTAGGTATTTCCATGTTTATACAGATAGCGGTGTAGATATTTCCATGTTTATACAGGTAGCGGTGTAGATATTTCCATGTTTATACATATAGCGGTGTAGATATCTTCTCCTTAATTCAGATGGCGGTGTAGATATTTATATGTTCATACAGATGACGCTGCAGATATTTCCATGTTCATACTGATGGCGGTGTAGATATTTCCATGTTTATAGAGATAGCGGTGTACTTATTTCCATGTGTAAAGAGATAGCTTTGTAGATATTTCCATGTATGTGCAGATAGCTGTGTAGATATTTCCATTTTCATGCAGATAGCGGTGTAGATATTTCCATTTTCAAACAGATAGCGGTGTAGATATTTCCATGTTCATACAGATAGCGGTGTAGATATTTCCATGTTTATACAGATAGCGGTGAAGATGTATGCATGTTTACACATATAGCGGTGTAGATATTTCCATGTTCATACAGAAAACGGTGTAGATATTTCCATGTTTATACAGATAGCGGTGAAGATGTATGCATGTTTACACAGATAGCGGTGTAGATAATTCCATGTTCATCCAGATGGCTGTGTAGATATTTCCACGTTCATCCAGATGGCTGTGTAGATATATCCATGTTCATACAGATGGCGGTGAAGATATTTCCATCTTCATCCAAATGGCTGTGTAGATATTTCCATGTTCATACCGATAGCGGTGTAGATATTTCCATGTTCATACAGATAGCGGTGTAGATATTTCCATGTTCATCCTGATGGCTGTGTAGATATATCCATGTTCATACAGATGGCGATGAAGATATTTCCATGTTCATACAGATAGCGGTGTAGATATTTCCATGTTCATACAGATAGCCGTGTAGATATTGCCATGTTCATACCGATAGCGGTGCTGATACTTCCATGTTTATACAGGTAGCGGTGTACATATTTCCGTGTTTATACAGATAGCGGTGTAGATATTTCCACGTTCATACAGATGGCGGTGTAGATATTTCCATGTTTATAGAGATAGCGGTGTAGTTATTTCCATGTGTAAAGAGATAGCTTTGTAGATATTTCCATGTATGTGCAGATAGCTGAGTAGATATTTCCATTTTCATGCTGATAGCGGTGTAGTTATTTCCCTGTTCAAACAGTTAGCGGTGTAGATATTTCCATGTTCATACAGATAGCGGTGTAGATATTTCCATGTTTATACAGATAGCGGTGAAGATGTATGCATGTTTACACAGATAGCGGTGTAGATAATTCCATGTTCATCCAGATGGCTGTGTAGAGATTTCCATGTTCATACAGATGGCGGTGAAGATATTTCCTTGTTCATACAGATAGCGGTGTAGATATTTGATGTTCATACAGATAGCGGTGTAGATATTTCCATGTTCATACAGACAGCGGTGAATGTATCTCCATGTTCATACAGATAGCGGTGTAGGTATTTCCATGTTCATCCAGATGGCTGTGTAGATATTTCCATGTTTATAGAGATAGCGGAGTAGTTATTTCCATGTGTAAAGAGATAGCTTTGTAGATATTTCCATGTATGTGCAGACAGATGTGTAGATATTTCCATTTTCATGCAGATAGCGGTGTAGATATTTCCATTTTCAAACAGATAGCGGTGTATGTATTTCCATGTTCATACAGATAGCGGTGTAGACATTTCCATGTTCATACAGATAGCGGTGTAGATATTTCCATGTTTATACAGATAGCGGTGGAGATGTATGCATGTTTACACAGATAGCGGTGTAGATATTTCCATGTTCATACAGAAAACGGTGTAGATATTTCCATGTTTATACAGATAGCGTTGAAGATGTATGCATGTTTACACAGATAGCGGTGTAGATAATTCCATGTTCATCCAGATGGCTGTGTAGATATTTCCACGTTCATCCAGATGGCTGTGTAGATATATCCATGTTCATACAGATGGCGGTGAAGATATTTCCATGTTCATACTGATGGCTGTGTAGATATTTCCATGTTCATACCGATAGCGGTGCTGATATTTCCACGTTCATACAGGTAACTGTGTAGATATTTCCATGTTTATACAGATAGCGGTGTAGATATTTCCATGTTTATACACATAGCGGTGTAGATATTTCCATGTTTATACTGATAGCGGTGTAGTTATATCCATCTTAATACAGATGGCGGTGTAGATATTTATATGTTCATACAGGTGGCGGTGCAGTTATTTCCATGTTCATACAGATGGTGGTGTAGATATTACCATGTTTATAGAGATAGCGGTGTAGTTATTTCCATGTGTAAAGAGATAGCTGTATAGATATTTCCATGTATATGCAAATAGCTGTGTAGATATTTCCATTTTCATGCAGATAGCTGTGTAGATATTTCCATGTTCAAACAGTTAGCGGTGTAGATATTTCCATGTTCATAAAGATAGCGGTGTAGATATTTCCATGTTTATACAGATAGCGGTGAAGATGTGTGCATGTTGACACAGATAGCGGTGTAGATATTTCCATGTTCATCCAGATGGCTGTGTAGATATATCCATGTTCATACAGATGGCGGTGAAGATATTTCCATGTTCATACAGATAGCGGTGTAGATATTTCCATGTTCATACAGATAGCGGTGTAGATATTTCCATGTTCATACAGACAGCGGTGTACGTATCTCCATGTTCATACAGATAGCGGTGTAGATATTTCCATGTTCATCCAGATGGCTGTGTAGATATTTCCATGTTCATACAGATAGCGGTGTAGATATTTCCATGTTCATACATATAGCGGTGCAGATATTTCCATGTTCATCCAGATAGCGGTGCAGATATTTCCATGTTCATCCAGATGGCTGTGTAGATATATCCAAGTTCATACAGATGGCGGTGAAGATATTTCCATGTTCATACAGATGGCGGTGTAGATATTTCCATGTTCATACAGATAGCGGTGTAGATATTTCCATGTTCATACAGATAGCGGTGTTTGTATTTCCATGTTCATACAGATAGCGGTGAAGACATTTCCATGTTCATCCAGATGGCTGTGTAGATATTTCCATGTGCATACCGATAGCGGTGTAGATATTTCCATGTTCATACAGATAGCAGTGTAGATATTTCCATGTTCATCCTGATGGCTGTGTAGATATATCCATGTACATACAGATAGCAGTGTAGATATTTCCATGTTCATCCTGATGGCTGTGTAGATATATCCATGTTCATACAGATGGCGGTGAAGATATTTCCATGTTCATACAGATAGCGGTGTAGATATTTCCATGTTCATACAGATAGCCGTGTAGATATTGCCATGTTCATACCGATAGCAGCGCTGATACTTCCATGTTTATACAGGTAGCGGTGTACATATTTCCGTGTTTATACAGATAGCGGTGTAGATATTTCCATGTTCATACAGATGGCGATGTAGATATTTCCATGTTTATAGAGATAGCGGTGTAGTAATTTCCATGTGTAAAGAGATAGCTTTGTAGATATTTCCATGTATGTGCAGATAGCTGAGTAGATATTTCCATTTTCATGCAGATAGCGGTGTGGATATTTCCATGTTTACACAGATAGCGGTGAAGATGTATGCATCTTTACACAGATAGCGGTGTAGATAATTCCATGTTCATCCAGATGGCTGTGTAGATATTTCCACGTTCATCCAGATGGCTGTGTAGATATATCCATGTTCATACAGATGGCGGTGAAGATATTTCCATATTCATACAGATGGCGGTGTAGATATTTCCATGTTCATACCGATAGCGGTGCTGATATTTCCATGCTCATACAGGTAACTGTGAAGATATTTCCATGTTTATACAGATAGCGGTGTAGATATTTCCATGTTTATTCACATAGCGGTGTAGATATTTCCATGTTTATACTGATAGCGGTGTAGATATCTCCATCTTAATACAGATGGCGGTGTAGATATTTATATGTTCATACAGATGGCTGTGCAGTTATTTCCATGTTCATACAGATGACGGTGTAGATATTACCATGTTTATAGAGATAGCGGTGTAGTTATTTCCATGTGTAAAGAGATAGCTGTATAGTTATTTCCATGTATATGCAGATAGCTGTGTAGATATTTCCATTTTCATGCAGATAGCGGTGTAGATATTTCCATGTTCAAACAGATAGCGGTGTAGATATTTCCATGTTCATACAGATAGCGGTGTAGATATTTCCATGTTCATACAGATAGCGGTGTAGATATTTCCATGTTTATACAGATAGCTGTGAAGATGTATGCATGTTTACACATATAGCGGTGTAGATATTTCCATGTTCATCCAGATGGCTGTGTAGATATATCCATGTTCATACAGAAGGCGGTGAAGATATTTCCTTGTTCATACAGATAGCGGTGTAGATATTTGATGTTCATACAGATAGCGGTGTAGATATTTCCATGTTCATACAGACAGCGGTGAATGTATCTCCATGTTCATACAGATTGCGGTGTAGGTATTTCCATGTTCATCCAGATGGCTGTGTAGTTATTTCCATGTTTATAGAGATAGCGGTGTAGTTATTTCCATGTGTAAAGAGATAGCTTTGTAGATATTTCCAAGTATGTGCAGACAGCTGTGTAGATATTTCCATTTTCATGCAGATAGCGGTGTAGATATTTCCATTTTCAAACAGATAGCGGTGTATGTATTTCCATGTTCATACAGATAGCGGTGTAGACATTTCCATGTTCATACAGATAGCGGTGTTGATATTTCCATGTTTATACAGATAGCGGTGAAGATGTATGCATGTTTACACAGATAGCGGTGTAGATATTTCCATGTTCATACAGAAAACGGTGTAGATATTTCCATGTTTATACAGATAGCGTTGAAGATGTATGCATGTTTACACAGATAGCGCTGTAGATAATTCCATGTTCATCCAGATGGCTGTGTAGATATTTCCACGTTCATCCAGATGGCTGTGTAGATATATCCATGTTCATACAGATGGCGGTGAAGATATTTCCATGTTCATCCAAATGGCTGTGTAGATATTTCCATGTTCATACCGATAGCGGTGTAGATATTTCCATGTTCATACAGATAGCGGTGTAGATATTTCCATGTTCATCCTGATGGCTGTGTAGATATATCCATGTTCATACAGATGGCGGTGAAGATATTTCCATGTTCATACAGATAGCGGTGTAGATATTTCCATGTTCATCCAGATGGCTGTGTAGATATATCCATGTTCATACAGATGGCGGTGAAAATATTTCCATGTTCATACAGATAGCGGTGTAGATATTTCCATGTTCATACAGATAGCGGTGCTGATATTTCCATGTTCATCCAGATGGCTGTGTAGATATTTCCATGTTCATAGAGATGGCGGTGAAGATATTTCCATGTTCATACAGATATCGGTGTAGATATTTCCATGTTCATACAGATAGCGGTGTAGATATTTCCATGTTCATACAGATAGCGGTGCTGATATTTCCATGTTTTTACAGGTAGGGGTGTAGGTATTTCCATGTTTATACAGATAGCGGTGTAGATATTTCCATGTTTATACAGGTAGCGGTGTAGATATTTCCATGTTTATACATATAGCGGTGTAGATATCTTCATCTTAATTCAGATGGCGGTGTAGATATTTATATGTTCATACAGATGACGGTGCAGATATTTCCATGTTCATACTGATGGCGGTGTAGATATTTCCATGTTTATAGAGATAGCGGTGTACTTATTTCCATGTGTAAAGAGATAGCTTAGTAGATATTTCCATGTATGTGCAGATAGCTGTGTAGATATTTCCATTTTCATGCAGATAGCGGTGTAGATATTTCCATTTTCAAACAGATAGCGGTGTAGATATTTCCATGTTCATACAGATAGCGGTGTAGATATTTCCATGTTTATACAGATAGCGGTGAAGATGTATGCATGTTTACACTTATAGCGGTGTAGATATTTCCATGTTCATACAGAAAACGGTGTAGATATTTCCATGTTTATACAGATAGCGGTGAAGATGTATGCATGTTTACACAGATAGCGGTGTAGATAATTCCATGTTCATCCAGATGGCTGTGTAGATATTTCCACGTTCATCCAGATGGCTGTGTAGATATATCCATGTTCATACAGATGGCGGTGAAGATATTTCCATGTTCATACAGATAGCGGTGTAGATATTTCCATGTTTTTACAGGTAGCGGTGTAGATATTTCCATATGTATACAGATAGCGGTGTAGATATTTCCATGTTTATACAGATAGCGGTGTAGATATTTCCATGTTTATACAGATAGCGGTGTAGATATTTCCATGTTTATACAGATAGCAGTGCAGATATTTCTGTGTTTATACAGATAGCCGTGTAGATATTTCCATCATCATTCAGCTGGCGTTGTAGATATTTGCAAGGTGATACAGATGGCGGTTTAGATATTTCCAAGTTTATAGAGATGGCGTACAGATATTTCCATGTTCTCACCGACGGCGGTGTAAATATTTCCATGTTTATAGAGATGGCGGTGTAGATATTTCCATGTTTATACACTTATCGCTGTAGATATTTCCATGTTTATTCAGATAGCAGTGTTGATATTTCCATGTTTATACAAATAGCGGTTTAGATATTTCCATGTTTATAGAGATAGTGGTGTAGATATTTCCATGTTTATAGAGATAGTGGTGTAGATATTTCCATGATTATAGAGATTGTGGTTTAGTTATTTCCATGTTTATAGAGATAGCAGTGTAGAAATTTCCCTGTTTCACAGAAAGCAGTGTAGATATTTCCATGTTTATACAGATAGCGGTGTAGATATTTCCATGTTTATACAGATGGCAGTGTAGATATTTCCATGTTTATAGAGATGGCGGTGTAGATATTTCCTTGTTTATACAGATAGCAGTGTAAATATTTCGATGTTTATAGAGATAGGTTTGTAGGTATTTCCATGTTCATACAGATAGCGGTGTAGATATTTCCATGTTCATACAGAAGGCGTTGTTGATATTTCCATCTTCATACAGATGGCGGTGAAGATATTTGCATGTTCATACAGATGGCGGTGTAGATATTTCCATGTTCATACAGATGTCGGTGTAGATATTTCCATGTTCACACAGATGTCTGTGTAGTTATTTCCATGTTCATACAGATGACGTTGGTGATATTTCCATGTTCATACCAAGGGCGGTGTAGATATTTCCATGTTTATAGAGATGGCAGTGTAGATATTTCCAAGTTTATACAGATGGCAGTGTAGATATTTCCATGTTCATACAGATAGCATTGTAGATATTTCCATGTTTATGGAGATATCGGTGTAGATATTTGCATGTTTATACAGATAGCGGTGTAGATATTTCCATGATTACACAGATAGCGGTGTAGATATTTCCATGTTTATATAGATAGCGGTGTAGATATTTACATGTTTATACAGATAGCGGTGAAGATATTTCCATGTTTATACAGACAGCGGTGTAGATATTTCCATGTTTATACAGAGAGCATTGTAGATATTTCCATGTTTATAGAGTTAGCGGTGTAGATATTTCCCTGTTTTACAGATAGCAGAGTAGATATTTCCATGTTTATACAGATAGCGGTGTAGACATTTCCATGTTTATACCGATAACGGTGTAGTTATTTCTGTGTTTATACATATAACGGTGTAGATATTTCCATGATCATACAGATGGCGGTGTGGATATTTCCATTTTGATACAGACTGGGTGTAGATATTTTCATGTTTATACAGATGACGGTGTAGATATTTACATGTTTATAGACATGGCGGTGTAGATATTTCCATGTTTTTACACATAGCAGTGGCGATATTTCCATGTTTATGGAGATATCGGTTTAGGTATTTCCATGTTTATAGAGAGAGCGTTGTAGATATTTCCATGTTTATACAGATAGCGGTGTAGATATTTCCCTGTTTTACAGATAGCAGTGTAGATATTTCCATGTTTATACAGATAGCGGTGTAGATATTTCCATGTACATACAGATAGCGGTGTAGATATTCCCATGTTTATTCAGATGGCAATGTAGATATTTACATGTTTATAGGGATGGCGGTGTAGATATTTCCTTATATTGACAGATAGCTGTGTAGATATTTCCATTTTTATACAGATAGCGCTGAAGATATTTCCATGATTATACAGATAGTGGTGTAGATATTTCCATGTTTATACAGATAGCGGTGTAGATATTTCCATGTTTTTACAGGTAGCGGTGTAGATATTTCCATATGTATACAGATAGCGGTGTAGATATTTCCATGTTTATACAGATAGCGGTGTAGATATTTCCATGTTTATACAGATAGCGGTTTAGATATTTCCATGTTTATACAGATAGCAGTGCAGATATTTCTGTGTTTATACAGATAGCCGTGTAGATATTTCCATCATCATTCAGCTGGCGTTGTAGATATTTGCAAGGTGATACAGATGGCGGTTTAGATATTTCCAAGTTTATAGAGATGGCGTACAGATATTTCCATGTTCTCACCGACGGCGGTGTAAATATTTCCATGTTTATAGAGATGGCGGTGTAGATATTTCCATGTTTATACACTTATCGCTGTAGATATTTCCATGTTTATTCAGATAGCAGTGTTGATATTTCCATGTTTATACAAATAGCGGTTTAGATATTTCCATGTTTATAGAGATAGTGGTGTAGATATTTCCATGTTTATAGAGATAGTGGTGTAGATATTTCCATGATTATAGAGATTGTGGTTTAGTTATTTCCATGTTTATAGAGATAGCAGTGTAGAAATTTCCCTGTTTCACAGAAAGCAGTGTAGATATTTCCATGTTTATACAGATAGCGGTGTAGATATTTCCATGTTTATACAGATGGCAGTGTAGATATTTCCATGTTTATAGAGATGGCGGTGTAGATATTTCCTTGTTTATACAGATAGCAGTGTAAATATTTCGATGTTTATAGAGATAGGTTTGTAGGTATTTCCATGTTCATACAGATAGCGGTGTAGATATTTCCATGTTCATACAGAAGGCGTTGTAGATATTTCCATCTTCATACAGATGGCGGTGAAGATATTTGCATGTTCATACAGATGGCGGTGTAGATATTTCCATGTTCATACAGATGTCGGTGTAGATATTTCCATGTTCACACAGATGTCTGTGTAGTTATTTCCATGTTCATACAGATGACGTTGGTGATATTTCCATGTTCATACCAAGGGCGGTGTAGATATTTCCATGTTTATAGAGATGGCGGTGTAGATATTTCCAAGTTTATACAGATGGCAGTGTAGATATTTCCATGTTCATACAGATAGCATTGTAGATATTTCCATGTTTATGGAGATATCGGTGTAGATATTTGCATGTTTATACAGATAGCGGTGTAGATATTTCCATGATTACACAGATAGCGGTGTAGATATTTCCATGTTTATATAGATAGCGGTGTAGATATTTACATGTTTATACAGATAGCGGTGAAGATATTTCCATGTTTATACAGACAGCGGTGTAGATATTTCCATGTTTATACAGAGAGCATTGTAGATATTTCCATGTTTATAGAGTTAGCGGTGTAGATATTTCCCTGTTTTACAGATAGCAGAGTAGATATTTCCATGTTTATACAGATAGCGGTGTAGACATTTCCATGTTTATACCGATAACGGTGTAGTTATTTCTGTGTTTATACATATAACGGTGTAGATATTTCCATGATCATACAGATGGCGGTGTGGATATTTCCATTTTGATACAGACTGGGTGTAGATATTTTCATGTTTATACAGATGACGGTGTAGATATTTACATGTTTATAGACATGGCGGTGTAGATATTTCCATGTTTTTACACATAGCAGTGGCGATATTTCCATGTTTATGGAGATATCGGTTTAGGTATTTCCATGTTTATAGAGAGAGCGTTGTAGATATTTCCATGTTTATACAGATAGCGGTGTAGATATTTCCCTGTTTTACAGATAGCAGTGTAGATATTTCCATGTTTATACAGATAGCGGTGTAGATATTTCCATGTACATACAGATAGCGGTGTAGATATTCCCATGTTTATTCAGATGGCAATGTAGATATTTACATGTTTATAGGGATGGCGGTGTAGATATTTCCTTATATTGACAGATAGCTGTGTAGATATTTCCATTTTTATACAGATAGCGCTGAAGATATTTCCATGATTATACAGATAGTGGTGTAGATATTTCCATGTTTATACAGATAGCGGTGTAGATATTTCCATGTTTATACAGATAGCGGTGTAGATATTTCCATGTTTATGGAGATGGCATTATAGTTATTTACTTGTTTATACAGATGGTGGTGTCGATATTTCCATGTTCATACAGATAGCGGTGTAGATATTTCCATATTTATACACATGGCGGTGTAGATATTTCCATGTGCATACAGATGCCGGTTTAGATATTTCAATGTTTATAGAGATGACAGTGTAGATATTTCCATGTTTATACAGATGGCGGTGTAGATATTTCCATGTTTATACCCATAGCGGTGTAGATATTTCCATGTTTATACACATTGCGGTATAAATATTTCTATGTTTACAGAGATATTGGTGTAGATATTTCCATGTTTATAGAGATAGTCGTGTAGATATTTCCATGTTTATTGAGATAGCGGTGTCGATAATTCCCTGTCTCACAGACAGCAGTGTAGATATTGCCATGTTTATTCAGATAGCGGTGTAGACATATCCATGTTTATAGAGATAGCGGTGTAATTATTTCCATGTTTATAGAGATGGCGGTGGAGATATTTCCATGTTTATAGAGATGGCGGTGTAGATATTTCCATGTTTATACAGATAGCGGTGTAGATATTTCCATGTTTATACAGATAGCAGTGCAGATATTTCTGTGTTTATACAGATAGCCGTGTAGATATTTCCATCATCATTCAGCTGGCGTTGTAGATATTTGCAAGCTGATACAGATGGCGGTTTAGATATTTCCAAGTTTATAGAGATGGCGTACAGATATTTCCATGTTCTCACCGACGGCGGTGTAAATATTTCCATGTTTATAGAGATGGCGGTGTAGATATTTCCATGTTTATACACTTATCGCTGTAGATATTTCCATGTTTATTCAGATAGCAGTGTTGATATTTCCATGTTTATACAAATAGCGGTGTAGTTATTTCCATGTTTATAGAGATAGTGGTGTAGATATTTCCATGTTTATAGAGATAGTGGTGTAGATATTTCCATGATTATAGAGATTGTGGTTTAGTTATTTCCATGTTTATAGAGATAGCAGTGTAGAAATTTCCCTGTTTCACAGAAAGCAGTGTAGATATTTCCATGTTTATACAGATAGCGGTGTAGATATTTCCATGTTTATACAGATGGCAGTGTAGATATTTCCATGTTTATAGAGATGGCGGTGTAGATATTTCCTTGTTTATACAGATAGCAGTGTAAATATTTCGATGTTTATAGAGATAGGTTTGTAGGTATTTCCATGTTCATACAGATAGCGGTGTAGATATTTCCATGTTCATACAGAAGGCGTTGTAGATATTTCCATCTTCATACAGATGGCGGTGAAGATATTTGCATGTTCATACAGATGGCGGTGTAGATATTTCCATGTTCATACAGATGTCGGTGTAGATATTTCCATGTTCACACAGATGTCTGTGTAGTTATTTCCATGTTCATACAGATGACGTTGGTGATATTTCCATGTTCATACCGAGGGCGGTGTAGATATTTCCATGTTTATAGAGATGGCGGTGTAGATATTTCCAAGTTTATACAGATGGCAGTGTAGATATTTCCATGTTCCTACAGATAGCATTGTAGATATTTCCATGTTTATGGAGATATCGGTGTAGATATTTGCATGTTTATACAGATAGCGGTGTAGATATTTCCATGATTACACAGATAGCGGTTTAGATATTTCCATGTTTATATAGATAGCAGTGTAGATATTTACATGTTTATACAGATAGCGGTGAAGATATTTCCATGTTTATACAGACAGCGGTGTAGATATTTCCATGTGTATACAGAGAGCATTGTAGATATTTCCATGTTTATAGAGTTAGCGGTGTAGATATTTCCCTGTTTTACAGATAGCAGAGTAGATATTTCCATGTTTATACAGATAGCGGTGTAGACATTTCCATGTTTATACCGATAACGGTGTAGTTATTTCTGTGTTTATACATATAACGGTGTAGATATTTCCAAGTTTATACAGATGGCAGTGTAGATATTTCCATGTTCCTACAGATAGCATTGTAGATATTTCCATGTTTATGGAGATATCGGTGTAGATATTTGCATGTTTATACAGATAGCGGTGTAGATATTTCCATGATTACACAGATAGCGGTGTAGATATTTCCATGTTCATACAGATAGCGTTGTAAATATTTCCATGTTTATACAGATAGCGGTGTAGATATTTCCATGTTTATAGAGATTGCGTTTTAGATATTTCCATGTTTATACATATAGCGGTATAGATATTTCCATGTTTAAACAGATGGCGGTGTAGATATTTCCATGTTTATACAGGTGGCGGTGTAGTTATTTCCATATTCATACAGACGGCGTTGTAGATATTTCAATGTTTATAGAGATGGCGGTGTAGATATTTCCATGTTTATACAGATGGCGGTGTAGTTATTTCCATGTTTATACAGATAGCGGTGTAGGTATTTCCATGCTTATACAGATAGCGGTGTAGACATTTCCGTGTTCATACAGATAGCGTTGTAAATATTTCCATGGTTATACAGATAGCGGTGTAGATATTTCCATGTTTATAGAGATAGCGGTATAGATATTTCCATGTTGATACACATAGCGGTGTAGATATTTCCATGTTTATAGAGATAGCGGTGTAGATAGTTCCAAGTTTATAGAGATGGCGGCTTGGATATTTCCATGTTTATATATGTGGCGGTGTATATATTTCCATGTTTATGCAGATGGCGGTGTAGATATTTCCATGTTTATACAGATGGCGGTGTAGATATTTCCATGTTTATACAGATGGCGGTGTAGATACTTCCATATTTATACAGATGGCGCTGTAGATATTTTCATGTTCATACAGATAGCGGTGTAGATATTTCCATGTTTATAGAGATGGCGCTGTAGATATTTCCTTGTTTATACACATAGCAGTGTAGATATTTCCATGTTTAAAGAGATGGCGGTTTAGATATTTCCGTGTTTGTACAGGTAGCGGTGAAGATATTTCCATATTTATACAGGTAGCGGTACAGATATGTGAATTCATTAAACCTCTTTTTCTTTATAAATTACCCAGTCTTGGGTATGTCTTTATCAGCAGCATGAAAATTGACTAATACACTCACTGTCCATGAATGATACTCTGTTAGCCCATTTGCATTGTTATAAAGAAATACCTGAGGCTGGGTTATTTATAAAGAAATGCAGTTTATTTGGCTCCTTGTTGTGAAGGCTGTACATGAAGCATAGTACTGGCACCTGCTTCCAGGGAGGGCATCAGGAACCTTCCAATCATGGTGGAAGGTGAAGGGAAACCAGCATATCACATGGTGAGAGCGGAAGCAAGAGAGACAGGGAGGATGTGTCAGTCTCTTTTAAACAACCAGATATCGCATGAACTCACAGGGTAAGAACTCATTCATTACCAAGAGGACAGCACCAAGCCATTCAGGAGGCATCTATCTCCAACATTGGGGATCACATTTTAACGTGAGATTTGAAGGGGACAAACATCCAAACTATGTCAGATACCAAAGCTGACAATGCTTATTATCTTTAGCTGTTCCAGGTTCTGGGAAAAGGGAGAGAGTTAGCTTCCCTCGTCTATGCTGTGCTACTCCATATTATATTAGTAACTATTGTTCTCTAAAGGTTTTGAAAGCAAATAAACAAATGCAAGGCAAAATATACGAAATGCAAGGCAAAACATACGAAATGCAAGGCAAATGCATTAAAAACTTTTGAGTGTTAATATATAGATTTTATTTTATCTTTTTAATTTCTTTTGCTTAACCAAATAGATTATGTAGTTTTGATTAACTGGCCATGAAATAGCTCTGCCTACATAGAATTTCCCATGAATAATTGGTTGTGGAGACTTTTATGTGTAACCCAAATCCTCCCTCAAAACTGAAGTTTGCCCAGCTATTGGGAGTGTTGGCAAATCATGCCTCTCAGCTGATTCTCTCTAGAATTTATTCTCAGGAGATCTAATTAATAACTTGTCAAGCTGATGTCCATCCTTGGGGACAACTCTTATCTGAAGAATGGCCAGTGAAAGGTATTAAAACTCCATACTCCTGCCTCAATTTAGGGCAACTCTGAAGGGTCACCCCAGCTTCTCAGCTCCCCCTTGAGATTAGCTGAGGTATTTGTTGTGACTGCCTCACATCTCCACTCCCTTTGTCCAATTCAGCTTTTTCGCCACAGTTGTTGGCTCCTAGGATTTTACCCGGTTAAATGTTCTCTACACAAATCTCTATCTCAAATCTGCTTTACAGGGAATGTGGCCTCAGACAGGTTTTCATTAGGTTCTGGACGTAACTCTCATTAGTCATTGATATGATTCGGCTGTGTCTCCATCCGAATCTCACCTTGATTGTAATTATCCCCGCATGTCAAGGATGGAGTCAGGTGGAGATCATTGAATCATAGGGGCGGGTTCCCCCTACTGTTCTCCTGGTAGCGAATAAGTCTCACGAGATCTGATGCTTTTAAAATGGGAGCTTCCCTACACAAGCTTTCTTCTCTGCTACCATTTAAGATGTGCCTTTGCTTCTTTTTTGCCTTCTGCCGTGACTGTGAGGCCTCCCCAGCCATGTGGAATTGTGAGTTCATTAAACCTCTTTCCTTTCTAAATTACCCGGTCTTGGGTATGACTTTATTAGCAGCATGACAACAAACTAGTGCAGTCTGTTCTATAAGCCCAAGTCGGATCACAGAGTCCCGCTTTCTGTTTTTTTTTTCTAGCCCTATTTCTACTAAAACTTGACTCATATAGACTTAAAACAAAATAATTAAGCATGGCTAGTAATTATTTAATATTTTATACGTGTCAGGTACTGTATTTTGTAACTTATCTTTTAATAATCTTTCCAAATCTCTAAAAGGAGAATTCTGCTCTTTTATAGAGAAAACAAGGATGGCTCAATCTTTTGATTTTTATTACAAGCTTTATTTTGTATAACATATAATAAACTAAAAATATTGAAAGTTTAGAAACCATCAGCACACAATCGAGGTGATGGAAATATACTTCACCTCCAGTTTCCTGATGCCTCTTTATAATACATTTCTCTGGCCCCTCATTCCTGGCCCTTAAAAACCACCAAACTGCTTTCTGTCACTGGACAGTAATTTATACAGTCAAAAAATGTATATAAATACAATTTTACACTATGCACTTTTTTGTCTGACATTTTATGTTTTTTTCTCTGCATGTTTTACCTCTAGAGTCTGCGTTGTTTCACTTAGTATAGTTATTTTGAGATTCATTCATGTTATAGTATGTATCCATAATTAATTCGGATAAAGCAAGTTAATTCATTAATGTATTGATTGATATTTAGACTGTTTCTAGTTTGGGCTATTATGAATACATGTGCTATGAACATTTGTGTTGATATCATTATATGAACACCTACTTTTATCTCTCTTGGGTAAATACCCAGGAGTGCAATGGCTGAGTCTTACGGCAGAAGTATGTTTAACTTTTTAAGGGACTCTTAAACTGTTTTTCAAAGGTTACACTTTTTTGTATTCCCATCAGCAGTGTATGAGAGTTTCAGCTTCTCCACATCCAAGCCAGTGCTTGGCTATTATCAGTCATGCTAATCTTAGCTATTTAAAAATAGATAGTGGCGTCTCATTTTGGTTTTAATTTGCATTGCCCTAAGCATTAATTATGTTGAGCATATGTGCTTATTTACCAAACAAATGTCTACTTTGAAATGTCTGTTCCAGTCTTTCACCCAAGTTTTAAATGGGGTTGTTTGTTTTTCATTATTAAATTTTGAGCTTTTAAAATATATTTTTGATGCAAGCCTTTCATCAGATATATGAATTGCAAATATTTTCTCCCAGCCTGCAGCTTGTCTTTTCAGTCTCTTAATAGATTCTTTTGAAGAGCAGATTCTTTTTTTTAAATTGGATGAGTTCTTCTTATCAATATATTATTATATAAATCATGCTGTGGGGTCATATCAAAGAAAGCTTTGCCTGACTCAAAGTCCCAAATGTTTTCACATCTTCCCTCTCCTCTCCTTTGGGAACTGAGATTACACGTAAATTCAGTTACTTGAAATTTACTGTCTACTATTGCTCTGTTCATGTTTTTTAAAAGTTTATTTTCTCTCTATATTTTATTTTGAGAGGTGTCTATCTTTTCTTCTTTAATGACTAACGTGCTATCAGCCTACCATGTAGCTGGGACTACAGCCGCATGCTACTATGCCCCGCTAATTTTTGTATTTTTAGTAGAGATGGGATTTCACCATATTGGTCAGGCTGGTCCTGAACTCCTGACTTCGTGATCCACCTGCCTCGGCCTCACAAAATGCTGAGATTACAGGCGTGAGCCACTGCGCCCAGCCTCCTTTAGTGTATCTTGCATGTCTCTATTTTAGAACATATAGAATACTGTTTCAATAAGCATTTGAATGTTCTTAACTGATAACTCTGGCACCTTGATTTACTCTGGATCAGTTCTGACTCAGTGATTTTTCTCCTTATTATGAGCCACGTTCTTCTGTCTTTTGTTGTTACTGTTGTGTCTCTGCTAAACTGTGTCTGGATGTCAGATATGGTGACTTTTATCTTATTGAGTGCTGGAAGTATATATAAATATTCTTGATCTTTGTATTGGTATGTATTTAAGTTTAGTTGGAAAGAGTTTGACTCTTTTTGGTCTTGCTTTAAAAATTCATTAGGTGGGATCAGACCAGTTCTCATTTTAGAGCTAATCACTCCCAACTAGTGAGGCAAGATCCTTCTGGGTATCCCTGGGAATCTTGAGGTGTTCCTGGTTTGGCTGATAAAATATGCACTATTACTGGACCTTAGTGAGCATGTGTACTGTTACTTTTCATCTTATCTGGGTGTTGTTTCCCCAACCGTAGGTACTTTTCTCTAGGCCTGTCCTAACAATTACTTAGCTATGTACTTTAGGGGGACCCTTTGCAGAGCTCTGGAGTTCTCTTTCTGTGCAGCCCCTTCTTCTCGGAAACCTTGTCCTGAGAGCTCATGTCAACATGGTTTCTGTGGACTCTCAGCTCTGTCCCCTCAGCTCAGGGAGAACGATGGGCTCCTCTTGGGCTTTTCTCCTGGAGTAGTGGGCTGGAAAACTTTCTCCAGGCATAAATTAGGGCAGTTGATAGGCTCACCTTGTTTGAGACTGACTTTACAGGGTCTTGCAAACTTTTGTGGCATACATTTTGGCCATTTTTTTGGTTGTTTCAGGAGGGAGAGAAAGTCCAGTTCTTGTTACTCCATCATGGTCATTGCAGAAGTCAACCTAACTGATATTTATCAATACAGTCTGTTGCTACACATTGAACTTGCTTAAGATAATTTTTAGATGGCACAGAACTTTCTGTCCATTGAATGAGACTCTCTGCTTATTTTGCAAGTGCTCATTTGTATGGAGACATTTGTATGGAGAAACTTCAAAAAGTTTGTGGAAAAATGAAGTTAAAAGATAAACATTGAAAATGTGATCTTCGGTTTTCATCCCTAAAGAACTGATGGTCCTGGGAACTTAACAATGTCAATGCAGTCTCTTATACATTATTAACTTAAGAAAAATGGGTGCCCTTTCCACATTTGTTGAGATTGGGAAACAAAAAGAAGTCAGAAGGAGCCAAATCAGAGCTGTAAGGTGGATGCCTGACAATTTCCCATTGAGACTCTCACAAAATTGCCTTTGCTTGATGACAGGAATGAGCAGAAACATTGTGGTGTTAGAGGACTGTCTGCTAAAGCTTTCCCAGGTATTTTGCCCTAAAACTTTGGCTAACTTATTCAAAACACTCTCATGATATGCAGATATTATTGTTCTTTGACCTTCCACAAAGTCAACAAGCAAAATGCCTGGAATGTCCCCAAAAAACTGTTGCCGTGACCTTTGCTCTTGAGTGATCCCCTTTAGCTTTGACTGGACCACTTCCACCTTTGGTAGCCATTGCTTTGATTGTGTTTTGCCCTCAGGATCATACTGGGAAAGCCATGTTTTATCTTCTGTTACAATTCTTCAAAGAAATCCTTCAGGATCTTGACCCTAGTTCTTTAAAATGTCCATTGAGAGCTCTCCTCTTGTCTGCAGCTGATCTGAGCACAACACTTTTGGCACCCATGCAGTGGAAAGTTGGTTCAACTTTAATTTTTTAGTC